>NC_137170.1:66212500-66515000 GCF_951804945.1 Podarcis cretensis | reverse complement strand
TGCTTTGGGAGATTAATATGTGGTGTAGTGGAATTACGGTTTTAGAAATCACACAAGGTAGTATCAAAACTTGCAAAGTAAACAATTGGATAATCCATAATTCTGAATAATATAGCTATGCTTTAGCTAGTTAAACATTGCCAAAGATTGCAGTTTGACAGCTGTATATAGTAAATAACTAACTTCCACCATGGTAAATACCTTTAACTAAGTAGATATAAATGGCTAATGCCTGGGGCTAAACTTTTTTTAAAAAATCACTTTGTTCTACAATAATAATTTCTAAGCTCTACTTAAATATTAGAAGCTTTGTTTGATAACTTCCTCTTGGAAACCAGTGCCAACTGCACTTTAGAAATGTTAGACAAAGTTAAAAGTGGTGCTCATCTTCCCATGCTCCCTAAATTCTGAACAAAGCAAGAAGACAAGAGCATTCCAAAAATGCTTAAGAGAGAGCTGATCAAGACTTAACCAGGAGCATATGTGTTTGCTTTCCATACAGTTTTGTTGAATGTAATAATGTAGCAGTCCTCTTTTAATACCATAATCCTATAAAATCACATATTCTTGGTGGCAGTGTCCTGCTTATGAAATGTGTCCCCACCGTGTTCATAGATCTTTGCATTAGGTTATCCCCCTTGCTGTTTTTATGTTGGTTTTAAATTGCTTTTATGTTGCTGTGTTGGTTTATTTATTCTAGGTCATGTTGTTTATAATGGGGTTTAACTCTATGTAAATATAACTTGCACTGAAAAATAAATGAAATTCAAGCTATATAATCTTTGCTACTTAATGTTTAGAAGTCCGCTCCATATTTTCTAATAGTTCTAGCACACCATTATTTGGAGCGACGGTTTTACTTATGGGTTCATACAGTCTAGCTTGGGTGCTTTTCCTTGAACAATACATTTTCCTGGGTCCATGTAGAATCCTATAACTCATTAGCATCTTCTTCCCAAAATTTTGACAACAGTAGTAGAAATGGAGTACAAAAGAACTGGACTGCAGTGAGTCCACAAAGTGGTTGAGGAATGGTTTTATTAAAGAAATGGATTCTGAGAAGAGTCAAAGTATAAAATGGTACATTGATTCAGGATGGATGCTTAGTTCTCGGCTTGCTAAACCATGGCCAGGAATGAGCAAAGAGACTTCATCTTCTGCCTTCAACAGGTGGCTTGGGACTCCCTAAAGGACTCTGGGACTGGTAATGGTAATATTCCTTCTTTTTATCTGCTGTGTACCTGTTAGTCAACTTGGAGTACAGTACAAATGATCACTCCAAGACTAATTGCCTATTTTAAAGGTGTTCAACAGTTTCATTGTTACATATTATAGGATTGATAGTTTTCCTAAACCAGGAAAAACAGCTTCAGGAAATGTTGTGTGAAGCAGCTTTGATTTGTAGGATCCTGCACAATCTATCAGTAGCTTCATTTAATAAATGAATGCTTAACTTAGGGCAGGTTAAGGTCTTTGAAACAAGACTCTCTTAGTTGCCAGAGTAATTAAAGGCTGAACATATACTATATATTTTGCTGCCAGAAATATTTAGGGGCTATGTGTGCTAAACTGATTCCTAAAGGCCAAAGTTAACATTTAGTTTTATTTCTTTTAAATACTTCATTAATTGCAAGATACAAAAGGAAAAAATTAATCTCTTGGTGTCAATCTAGCAAAGACTGAACCAAGTGTAGAAGCAGTTTTCTGTGCTTGATTGTCCCAACTATGTGTGCATGAATCCTCCCCTGCCCCAAATGCTGTTGCTGAAAGAAAATAATCCACATCCAGCAATCTGTATCATATGGCTAGTTGTTTTCTTAAGCAGGGGTGGGAACCTCTGGCCCATGTGCCAATCTTGGCCTGCAAGGTGTTTGGGGCAAGCTATGCCCATCCACCCTATACCTGATTTCAGGCAGGTAAGGGTGGGGCTTGATTGAAACAGCATCCAGGTGGTTGTCAGGAGCCTTTGAAGTGCTGTACAAAGTCATGATAAGCAGGTCTACCCTTCCTTCAAATCAGCCGATACGTTGGGAAAGCAATCTTGCTTAGCACTGAGCTTGGATATAGGAATGAGCTCTGTAGACCTGAGTCTAGTGCTAAGCAAGATCACCCCAGTGGCTGATGGGAAGGGAGAATGATCCTGCTGAATTTGGGCACACCAGAGAGCTCCCTAGAATTAATTTAGAATACTGCCACTTAAATCAGTGGGCTATATTCAGAGGAGGGGAGGCAATTTTTGCTGATCACTTCATTCCTCTGTAGTCCCCGTTGAGTGTTCTGGAGTGTTGAAGGACTGTCTCAAACAGCACAAAAGGAGTGAAGGAAGCTTCATACTGAATGAGGAATTGGCAAAAATCGACTCCTGTTCCCCTTCCATGAGTGGGAGCTTCTGCTAGAGATGTTTGCAGAAGGGCTACTCTGGATCCAAACTACAGCGACAAACCAGACCATAAAAAGTTTGAGCATTAATTAATATTTCTGGATCCCAGTAAAATAAAATGCAAATTGAATCTTCTCTCTTTCCATACAATGTGCATATGATGACGATCTTCCCAACAAAATTCTAAATCAAGTCTATCACATCACCACAGCTATTTATTATGCCACAAACGGTATATATTTGCTGCCAACCTGAGAATATATATTTCTTGCCTTCTTGTGTTGGCACTTCATTTCTTAAAAAAAAGAAAAAGAAAAAAGATATATGAAGCACCTTTTAGATTTAACTAGTGTAGATGTAATATTCATGCCAAATTGGTAAAATAAGATATCCACTCTCCTTCAAAACGCCTAATGCTATTTTTATTTGCTATTAAAGTTGAGTTCATGCAGCAAATATTCATGTTGACTATGTAAAGCTGCATCAACACTATATATATATATAGCCAGATTACCTAATAGTGGTGAAATGGTTCCATCTCCACTGGCTTTGCAGACAGAGCTTTAAGTTATTATCAAAGATGCTGAATGGATGTCACAAAAGATGTCCTTGTCCTATACACAGTCATCTGTGTCTCCCTTATTTCATTAGCCAATTTGTTACTAAGCAACTCACTTGCAACAGGAGGTATTTTAGAAGTATAGTGAATACCATCATTACTACTTAGTTTCATTCTAAGACTTTCACTCCCAGACCATTATGTATCCATATGGACATCCATAGGAGAGTGCTTCTGGATCCAGCTCTATACCTGGAGGCTCAGGCAGTCTCAGTGGTTAGAAGTGCCTTTTACTAATGGTGACTGGCTTGACAGCTACAGCCATTCCTGGACTGATAAAGCCTTGCCACAGTAGTTCATGCATTGGTTACTTCCAATACTGGATTTCTGGGGCTTCCCTCATGCCTGATCTAGAAGCTGCAGTTAGTGCAGAATGCTGCAGCATGATTGCAGACAGGAGTGAGGCTTTGTCAGCATATAACACCCTTGCTCAGAGGTGTTATGATTTACCATATTGGCCTGAATAAAAGCCACACTTTTTTTTTTACAAATTCCGACTGCGACCTTACAAAAATTGGCTTTTACGATATCGCTGCTGAAACAGACATACGGTAAAATGGAACAATGAAATGTTTTATTGCCGATTTGTGAGCTTGAGTGCCTGCGGAACTGCAGCAATTGAAAAGCGATTTGCGGTTTTAGCGGTTGTATGGTAACTTTTGCGGGCTTGCAAGATCAAAGGCTTAAATTAGCTCTGAGTTACAATTTTCAACCTGTAACCCAATTTTAAGGGAGCGGCTTATATTCAGTTATTATCTTTTCTTCTCTCCCCCCCCCCCCCGAATTTTAAAGGTGTGGCTGATTTGCGGCTGTGGCTTATATTCGGGCCAATACGATAGTATATAAAGACCTTAACAACCTGGGACCAGTTTATGTACAAGATCACCTTACCCAACATGTGCTAACTTGACCACTTTGATTGGCAGAAATGGCACTACTATAGGCATCACATAATGCCCATTCCACTTTTGTAAGAACTCAATCATTTAGTTTGGCAAAACAAAATAAAAAAATTCCTTCCAGTAGCACCTTAAAGACCAACTAAGTTAGTTCTTGGTATGAGCTTTCGTGTGCACGCACACTTCTTCAGATACGTATCTGAAGAAGTGTGCATGCACACAAAAGCTCATACCAAGAACTAACTTAGTTGGTCTTTAAGGTGCTACTGGAAGGAATTTTTTTATTTAGTTTGGCAGCGTCTACACTTTGGAACTCTGCCCCACCCCCCATTGATATCAAGCAGGTGCCTTCACTGTATTCTTTTTGGCACCTGCTAAAAACACTTTTGCTTAGATAAGCCTACCCAGATGCTTAGAAAGTTGGGGTAATTTTTATCTGTTTTTGTATTTTAACTTTTGTATGCTTTAAAGTATGGTTGTAATTTTTTCTTGATTTTCTGGTTTTATCTTTTTGTAAAGCATTTTGACACTAATTCTGGGCCAGAGGAGCTAGGACAGCAGTCGCCAACCTCAGAAGACACCAAGCGGGCTGTGAAAGGTACAGTGCACAGAATGATTCCTGTCACTCCCCCAGAGAGGAAAGAGAAGGAAGAGATGGACTTGGAGAAGTCTTTTTCCATTCTTGATCTAACCCCATCAGATCCAAGGCTCCTGATCGTGGATGAGTATGGTGATAACTCATTTGCTACCTTCCATGGTGACGATACTGAAGAAAGGGAATTGCAGCCTGGAAATGAAAAGCTGAGAGGAAGGAGTAGAAAGTACTCAAACCATAAGTACTCCTGCCTTTGTAACTAATCCCAGCAATACAGTGGTACCTCTGGTTACGTACTTAATTCATTCCGGAGGGCTGTTCTTAACCTGAAACTGTTCTTAAACTGAAGCACCACTTTAGCTAATGGGGCCTCCCGCTGCCGCTACACGATTTCTGTTCTCATCCTGAAGCAAAGTTCTTAACCCGAGGTACTATTTCTGGGTTAGCGGAGTCTGTAACCTGAAGCGTCTGTAACCTGAAGCGTATGTAACCCGAGGTACCACTGTATCAAAATAAGCTCCAAGAGACAAGAGGGGAAGACTTAAGAAGAGAAGTGCTTTTTAAAAAAAAGAAAGTAAAACTTCATTAGTTTTATTACTTCCAGCAAGTCGTGGTTTTGCAAACTTAATCTAAAATAAGCATCATTTTGATATAACATGGATTCATCTAACCCCTAAATTGGTCTGGATAATTAAAAAAAGCCCACCTAATTTTATTACAGAATTGATATAATGAATAATGAATAATAGCACAATCCTATGTATGCTTACTAGTGGGACGCAGGTGGCGCTGTGGGTTAAAGCCTCAGCGCCTAGGGCTTGCCGATCGAAAGGTCGGCGGTTCGAATCCCTGCGGCGGGGTACGCTCCTGCTGCTCGGTCCCAGCGCCTGCCAACCTAGCAGTTTGAAAGCACCTCCGGGTGCAAGTAGATAAATAGGGACCGCTTACCAGCGGGAAGGTAAACGGCGTTTCCGTGTGCGGCTCTGGCTCGCCAGAGCAGCGATGTCACGCTGGCCACGTGACCCGGAAGTGTCTCCGGACAGCGCTGGCCCCTGGCCTCTTAAGTGAGATGGGCGCACAACCCCAGAGTCTGTCAAGACTGGCCCGTACGGGCAGGGGTACCTTTACCTTTACCTTTACCTATGTATGCTTACTAGAAATTCTACAGTGTTCAATACTACTCTCAGGTAACTGTGCATAGGATTGCCATGTACATCTTCTTCAAGTTGTGAAAAATATATTTTCCCCACAAAACATCTTAATGTTAATTCATCATCATCAGATTGTAAATTCATAGCACTGAATTTGCAAAGAATCAGAGTTATAACAATTTAATTAAAAATATTGTCCTAATGATTTAAGCCTTTTTAAATGTTTCCAAATGCCCAATGAAGAGATTTTATATAGTACAAGAAACATATGTCTCATGTCATGAAAACTGCACTTGAATACATAATATAGCTCCATAAATAGATTACACTTGAGATAGCCCAAAGAAAAAACCCCACACAAATTGTAGAAGAGGTTGTACATGTGTTAAATCACAAAGTCAAAGTGTAGAAATATTATTCTGACACTGTGAATGAATGTCACTTGCATACTTTTTCAAAATGATTTCTGAAGACATATTAAAGGCGATTTGTGTTCACATAATCATGGTTTGCACTATTCCTTAGTGCTTTTAATAGAAGATTAAAAGCATTATTTGGGTTTCTTCTGTATATGGGCTGTATATGGGCTGAGATCCAAGAAGGTGTTCCCAAGGACTTGGCCATGCCCAGTAATAATTATTACCTTTTTCTATACTGCAAACCTTTTAAAAAACTCCCCCTCAGTCTCCACCTTGGTTTGCTATGCGGCAGGTAAGTATGTTGTTGAAGAAAAACAGGGCAAAAGGGGCTATGGTTTTATGGAACCAGTTGTGAGGGTGCTCCCACCATACCATGTAGCAACCTTTTGAAACTGAGAAATTTTCAAAAGTGATTTAGTTAATGAAACTTCAGCACAACAAACAAATGAATGAGTCAGTGAATGAATTAACGAATTAATGAATACCCCTCTAGACGTGCTCAAGTCGTTGTAGTTCTTTGGATCTGATTCCAGCCAAAATGCATCAGACTTCTCACAAGATTTATTTGTGAAAGTGGTTCTTGGTGTCTTCTAGTTTAGGATTAACAGAGAAGATTTTTTTATCATAATCCCAAACTCAACAGAGAAAGTTGAATTTAAACACTGAAATCTATAGATAGATAAAGGAAGTCAGAGCAAAACTGACTATTCACTACTGTGGTTTTTAAGTTTAAACAGCTCTTAAGTTTAAACAAATGTACCCAATTAAAGCACAGGTAATTACGCAGCAACAAATCATCAAAGGTGGAATAACATCACTAAATGTAAGATTTTCTTTTCATGCATGTACGTATATTGGTAGAACTAGCTGAGTGGGTTAGTTTGCCTATCAGTACATGAGACCGTAGTGGAAGTAGACAATCATCAGACTGGTTATGGAGCAGCCATCAAGAGTGGAAAAACAGCGTATTGGAACAAGATCAGAAAAAAAAAATCTCTTTGCTCCATGTAATGCATGGAGTTCAATTTCAGTAAGCGAGAAAAGTAGGAAACTTTAATGACTAAGAGATGGCATTACCAAGGTCAAAGACTATTTCTGAATGAATAATCATTGTATGACCAACTGTAGTTACTATTTTTAATATACTTATGAATTAGAAACAGTATCCTAAATGCCACAAGAGGCCAATGACACATTTTGAACAGACTATTGCACAAGAAAAAAGTAAAGGGCTCCTGTGAAAAATATACAAACTTGTATTATTTACAACCAATACAAATGGCTCTGTGAAACAAAACTGGGGAGGATTATTCAATATTAAAATAACTGAAGGTGAATGGAAATAGGTATGCAGGTATGTAGAAACTAAATTCATTTCTGGTAGACATGACTTTAAGAGAGAACTATATTCAGTTTATCTATTGTAATACAATATAGATGGTACTACACACGGGACGCGGGTGGCACTGTGGGTTAAACCACAGAGCCTAGGACTTGCCTATCAGAAAGTCGGTGGTTTGAATCCCCGCAACGGGGTGAGCTCCCATTGCTTGGTCCCTGCTCCTGCCAACCTAACAGTTCGAAACCATGTCAAAGTGCAAGTAGATAAATAGGTACCGCTCCAGTGGGAAGGTAAACGGCATTTCCGTGCGCTGCTCTGGTTCGCCAGAAGTGGCTTAGTCATGCTGGCCACATGACCCGGAAGGTGTATGCCGGCTCCCTCGGCCAGTAAAGCGAGATGAGCGCCGCAACCCCAGAGTCAGCCACGACTGGACCTAATGGTCAGGGGTCCCTTTATCTTTGCACACAGTTACAAAAAGCAAAATTGTATTGAGATTTGTCACGATTCACAGCAGAAGAAGGTGCATATTTGCCAACATTTGGTTGGAATGCCTTTGGATAAAAAATATATATCAGTAAGACACCATAAATAGTATCAGCTGGGACATTTGTCATCCAAATGAATGCCCCAACGTTACTGGGAGCAATTAAGTGACAAGTCAGGAAGGAGCATGTAAGGATGTTGACTATAGCATGTATTCTATTAGCAAGAACATGGAAATCAGCTGTTTTGCAAATGATTGGTCAGCAGAGAAGAAAGATTCAGATCAATATATATATATGTATGAATAAAATTATGGCTTATAAGTATAGAATCATAGAATTGTAGAGTTGGAAGGGAACCTAAGTGTCATCTAGTCCAACCTTCTGCAATGTATGGGAAGAAATAAATTATTCTGCAGAGTCTTCAGAATCACTGGCTTCTATCCACACAATTTTGGAATAGATACAAAGCAAGAGAATTAGCATTTGTGGACATTTTAGCAATTTGTTGTAGAGTTTTTCTTAACAATTTAAATGCACCCTGTCCTGCTTTTTATTGGTTTGTTGCTTCCTGTTCAGCTAATTTGTTCATTCATTAAGTAATTGAGTTAGAAATATGATATAAAACCAGGAAATGAGAATCTTTATAGACCTCTGTTAAATTAGAACTCATCTTTGTTTCTGGTGAAAGTGGCTGGTTATGTTGTTGCTTTCTATGATTTTATGGGAAAGAATAATAGAACTCTAATGGTTTGGAAACAGTGTTATATCCTAGGGCCAATTTAAGCATTTGAAATTGTACCTTTGGGGGGTACAGCTGGACGAAGGAAGTAGAATCTGATGGCGTATCCCTTTTAAAGCCTGGTGATTTGCATGAGTGTAGCAATCTAGAAAGGCATTACTGTTTCCAGAAATGCTCGGGCTACTCCTTTTGGAGAGATTTTCATACAGTGGGACCTCGGGTTACATACGCTTCAGGTTACAGACTCCGCTAACCCAGAAATAGTACCTAGGGTTAAGAACTTTGCTTCAGGATGAGAACAGAAATCGTGCTCCAGCAGCGCGGCGGCAGCGGTAGGCCCCATTAGCTAAAGTGGTGCTTCAGGTTAAGAACAGTTTCAGGTTATGTACGGACCTCCGGAACAAATTAAGTACTTAATCCGAGGTACCACTGTATGTCTGAACCATTCCTTAGGCATTATTCTCATTCTATTCAAGGATTATAATGTTCATCTTATTTGTAAACAGGTTTCTATATTTAAAACTTACACTACTTGAAAATGATAGTGCACTTAAACGATCAGATAAATGTTATATATCTAGTGGAGTGAATCAGGCATTCTAGTTAAAATACAAGTGCCCTTTATTTTATGACTGACTAAATCATTAATCAAGATAAGGATGAGGAGACCAGTTTACTGTGCTGCCAACTGCCCGGCAACCATTCATAAGAATTGTTTTTAGTAGCACTGCTGTTCCTGGAGACCATGGCTGTGTTAGCATATGCCCTTTTCATACTCTGTTTTAGATGGAAAAATAAAGAATTCAAAAAAAGAAAAACTCATTACTGGACAAATTTTCAAAAATACAACTGGCATCTTAAAACTTCCATTGAATCATTTAGCTGAACAGCAAGATTTTATGGAATGAAATTTAATCCTACTTTCAGGATTAGAGTACATGCAAATTAATATTTTATAAGAAGTTACACTTCTAAAATGAAATATTACTTTAACTATGAATAAATGCACACAATTAAAATTATCCCAGTTTCAGAAAGTGCTAAGAAAAAACTTAACAACCTTGTTCAAACCTACTATTATTCCAAACACCAATTCATAATACTGTTACATTTTCTCACCTACCAACCCACACAATCAATATAATTTCTCCATAATCTCTCTTTCTGTTTTGAACATCTTTCTTACCAACTACACACTCACATTTTTGCATAGGCAGAGAATGTATAGTGCATTTGCTTTTTATTGCTTCACATAAAAGAATTACAACCATTCAAAGTTATTAACAATGAAAGAAGCACAAATGATATACACTGAAGAGGAAAGAAAAACTATTTTAAAAATAGTACACAGAAATATGAAAGCTACAGGGCACTTGCCTGCCAATTTTTTTAACCATCTAAAACCTAAGTTTGCAAATTTGGAAACTAGAGAAGCAGAGATTTTACATGCATTTATAGGCCCACTGACTAAAGTGAGATTTAAGACAATATGCACACTATAATGCTAGCTGCTGGTGAAGGGGGCTTCACATTATATTTTATTGCATCACAACTAGACCCTCAGCTGTAGATCTCCTTTCTACTGGAATCAGGTAACATTGCTTGACTGCTGAATTGGTGCCTGGAGGTAAAGGGATGGATGGAGGGCAAAAGGTTGAAACTGAATTCCAACAAGATGCAAATATGATAGACTGGTGGTTGTCAGATCCAGGATAGAGGTTCATGACTTGCACTCCAAGTACGTAGTCTGAGAGTACTCCTGGATCACACCTTGTAAAGGCTCAGGTAGTTGCAGTGCCTGTTGCTTGCTCCAGCCATTCCTGGATACGGATAGACTGCCGTGGTTATCCATGCCTCAGTAACTTCCTAATTTGATTGACTGAGATATAATTTAATGAGGTTATTATTAAGTTTTCCATGTGGAGTCATTTATTACATACTATATTATGCTCTGACCCACCATGCAAGCTTTGAGTGAAGGGCAGGATATGAATACTGAAAACAGACACAGAAAAATTAGTTAACAGCTATTTATTCTAAGATAATGTAAATATGGCTATTCTTAGGACTCCTCCTACATCTGGTGTTCATACGCTCTCATCCTTGGCTTTTTTGGAAGTCTTTATTTTTGCACATCCCTTAAAGTTTATTGTCACTACATTATAATGTTCTGTGGATTATATTCTATTAGTATAGTGTTTTAATCACAGCCCCTTATTTTTAGGTACCTAAAAGTGCAGTTCCACAACCTCAGCATTTTCTGTTTCTTTAATATTTTTTTCTTTGCCCAACATAGTATTATAAACCTTGATAATGTCCCCTTTACTTAATTGTCCTTTTACTAATCTAAAAAGCTTTCATCTTCATCGGGAAGATGGATCAGCCCTCTGATTTTAGTTGGCCTTACTCCCGACACAATGGGCTCATCAATGCACTAATACTCTGCATCTTTGCCTACTTGGCCTGGCATATGGAACAAGCAGCATTTCCAGAAAGTCCTGAATTTCAGCCTCCTCCTTAACAAATAAAAGCTGTCTTCTGTGAACTCGCAACCGCAATTCTTAATGTCGTTTGTAATCTTATGTACCACAATCTGCAACTCTTCCAAAAAACAACACTCTTCAGCAGTTTGCCTACTCAGTTTATATCCATGAATTCCACATCAGGCAGACATGTTATACGACAAACATATTACAAATTCCATTACCAATGTTTCTAATGATTTAATTTCCTACTACATAGACATCACCAATCAACCCTGGGAGTATTCATTGTCTAGGGGCACTACATGATCTTCCTCTTGTACCCTCAGTTCTAGGGCACTTATAAAGGTAAAGGTAAAGGTACCCCTGCCCGTACGGGCCAGTCTTGACAGACTCTGGGGTTGGTGCGCCCATCTCACTCAAGAGGCCGGGGGCCAGCGCTGTCCGGAGACACTTCCGGGTCACGTGGCCAGCGTGACAAAGCTGCATCTGGCGAGCCAGCGCAGCACACGGAAACGCCGTTTACCTTCCCGCCAGTAAGCGGTCCCTATTTATCTACTTGGACCCGGGGGTGCTTTCGAACTGCTAGGTTGGCAGGCACTGGGACCGAGCAGCGGGAGCGCACCCCGCCGCGGGGATTCGAACCGCCGACCTTCCGATCGGCAAGCCCTAGGCGCTGAGGCTTTTACCCACAGCGCCACCCGCATCCCTAGGGCACTTATACCTTGAGACAAATACTTCTTTTGCTTCAAGTGGTGCTCAGTCCTAGCTAGAGTGGAAAGCTCAATTTCTGTTTTGTGTATGTTCCTTCCACAGACCCTTCTGCTCTATTTCAGCAGTACTCTTAGAAGTTCACAATGAAAATAAGGCTGAGATGGTCTGCGTTTTAAAAACTTTCTCCATGTTATTTTATACAGGTAGTAGATACTTCAAACATATAAAGCCCGGGTGGCATTGCGACTGCTGCACATTTATTCAAAATGGAGCCACAAATGTCTCTAGGAACAACAGATGTGGACACGGAGCAATGGTTCCAAACTACAAGAAAGAAGATTCCACCTAAACATTAGGAAGAACTTCCTGACAGTAAGAGCTGTTCGACAGTGGAATTTGCTGCCAAGGAGTGTGGTGGAGTCTCCTTCTTTGGAAGTCTTTAAGCAGAGGCTTGACAACCATATGTCAGGAGTGCTCTGATGGTGTTTCCTGCTTGGCAGGGAGTTGGACTCGATGGCCCTTGTGGTCTCTTCCAACTCTATGATTCTATGATTCTATGATCCCTCTGAAGAACAAAGTATCAGGGGGAAAATAGGGTTGCACCCATGGGGAAAGTTTTTAAAAAGCCAGTCTTCAAAGCACTTCATCTACTATAAGCTCTCCAAGTATGAAACCTGAGTGATAATAATGCCCCAACCTGTCTTTTCACTTTGGAATGTGAACCGAACCAATTCTTTGACCACCTCTAGTTCTACCAATATATTTATTGACACTTAAGAACATCTGAAGCATAGAGCAGTTTCACATGCTTCTCAAATATTCAATTATACACCAAGTACAGTTTTTGTTCCTCTCTGACAGAAAGGGAAATTACGCTATAGTTAAGTTTGTTACTATATTATATGTATCATATCACATATTGCTAGTATCAACTGAGGAAAATAACTGATATGCAAGATCCAGCAGAAATGTAGTTGAATGTTAAATATGATTATTGAATTCCGTTTTCCAGTTTTTGCTCAGTAGTACATGAAATGTTAATGCAATATTCAGAAGAACAATTCTTCAGGATAAAAAAAGCTCCTGATTGGCATCAGGCAGGATTTGGGCATTAGAGCAGATTTACACTTGATGACATGTCAAAGCCTTTAAACAAATACTGCAGGTTTCTATTTGTTCACATGCTCATCTTTACAAAGATGGAACTCAACCATACCAGGAAAATAAAATATACATTATACATATCATACATCTGGAAATGAAACAGTTAAACCAAAACTAAAAGCAACAGGCAACTGCACCTTTTATCATAAAAGCTGAAGTGTTTTTTACAGAAGCAATAGGGAATCAGAAGGCATGCACAATCCAAAACACCCCAAAACAGAATGAGGCATGAATTTGAATTAGTTGCCATACATATTATGACTAATGCTATGAAGCAACAAAGACTTTGAACTAGCAAGGATCACTACTGCTAACCTGACATTAAATAATAGCAGACAAAACAGCTGAGATTATATGGAATCCTTGAAGCTTTTTACCATAGTTGGTACTTTATGCATGCCAGTTTTATTATCTGCATAAAATTTCCAGCCAATGGCAAACTGCATAAACTCAACATTTAATGAGGAATGCTGTCACCATGAGTCATACTTCCAATTTGCATATGTGAAAGACATAAGTAAATTCATTCAAATTTATGCAAATTTAAAGTTGCCAATTACTAGCAGTGAGTATGAGCTAATTTTAAAAGTGTCTGGGATACCATCAAAGACAAAAGGCATCAAAATGGTTTATCCTGATAATCAAGAATCTTCTACAGGGCATTCTGTAATTCTAAAAGAATCTGATATACTTAACAGATTAGTCCCCACCCAGGAGACCAGAATATGCTCTCCATCCAGATTTGTGAGATCAGGTCACTGTTGCCACTAGAACAAAAGGAGAATTAGCTTCTGAGCTCTGTTTCAAAAGGAATTTGTTATTTTCTGAACCCTAGAATTTCAGAAGTGATTGCTGCATGAGGCTCCTATATTGGACATTAGCTGGGAATTTTTTTATGGACCTGGAAAGTGGAGAAAGGTGTGCCACTGAACACCTGCAGATTATTACAGATGAAAAGACGCATACAGAACTCTAATATCATTGATACTGATTATGAAAGGCAGTAATCATGCAGAAAGCTCTGGTCTATTAATGGGACCATACTCTGCTACTTAGAAAACTAGGTGCCAAAGGTTTTATGATGACCAATACTAAAATTATCATTTTAATAAACTCTGTCACTGACACCTGTACTAACAGTTACAGATATATGAGTTACCTACTATTTTCCCAACGCTAAGTTTATTTTAAATTACTCAGAATATGGTAATAACTGCTACTTAACCACCAAGGCACCATGTTATTTACATTGTTACTTGTGCAGTTTATTGTACAAACAAATAATTAATCATATATAAAACATCTGATTGTAAGAACAATTGGTTGTTAGGAATCATGTCAAACAAATGGAAACTAATGCTATTACAACAACACATTATTAGGTAGTGTTACTTTTGAGCACTTTCCAAACAAATCCTTGCTATGGCTCAATATATATTTTCCTCCCCTCTACTTCATATACTTTCTTTTTACTTTGAGATAACAAAAGGCATCTTTCGTAAGCATTCTTTTCCAAGTAATCAAATTTTATTTGTATATTTTACTATTAGGGTCTTTTGCTATGATCCTGTGTGAACTTTGCTTGTATTAAAATGAGTGGAAACACATAATTGTTATCAACTACCAGAGTAATTGTTTAGAATCTCTTACTAGCTGCCGTAATTGGGACTGCCTTTCCCCATATAAAACTGAATCAGACCCTGCAATCATCATCTGAGCACCTTTTTTGTGAGTCTCTTCCATGGACTCAGCTATACAGCTGCAAATAAAACATTTTAAGTGCAATAAACAAAGCATTTTCAGAACAGTTTTTATGTGTGTCTAGATTCCACCCCTCCGAGGTCTGGAGGATGGCAACACGAGAATGGGCCTTTTCTACATTGGCTCCCTGCTTGTGGAATTCTCTCTCCAGGAAACCTCACCTGGCACCATTATTACAAAATCACCACTGCTTTGAACACAAATTGCAGTTTTTAAGCTTATCATGAGCTGGTCAAAGATACCCAAAAGAAGATGGAATAGTGTATTAACATGTTGTCACTCACTTTCATAATAACAGCACAAATACAATTTGGTATAAATATATAAACTGACAATGTATAGGCTCTTACCCCTCCATACTGAGATATATGAGCTTTGAGGACCAAATGTACAGGCTTCACTCATTTTAAGTTTTAAAGGGGTTGCTAGTTTTAGCTAGGATATGTTGAACACGAACTAGTGATTAAATATAAAAAAGTGAAGAGCACTAAACATCTGCAGAACATATCTTGAAGACACCCCTAGAGGTACAGCATGTTACCAGTTTAAATTCTGAAAGCCAATTAAAACATTGCTTCAACCAGTTCAGTTCCAGGCATAAAATCTGAAACGTTCTAAGTTACCTGCAATATCTTCAGGTGCCAGGCAAAAATGTTCTTTTTCAACCAGCCCCCCCCCCCTCTGTGTGTGTGTGTGTATGTGTTGGGAAGGGGGGTTATTGGTAATTTTTGTTATTCTGTTATGCATTTCGTGTCTTATTTTGTGTTTTTATGTTGTAAACTGCCATGATTTTTCAGATGAAGGGTAGTGTGTGTGTGTGTGTGTGTGTGTGTGTGTGTGTGTGGAGAGAGAGAGATGATGATGGCAGTAGCAGTCCTGGATCAACATTAGAAATTCTGTCTGTCTGGCTTTGCATGCAGCTTGCAGAGACCCCTTAATCGCAGGACTGGTATATCCATAGACCCATGGCAAAAAACCTGGAAAATGCACCTTCCTTAGGAAAGGGAAGGCCTCCCACTGCAAGACAGATGCACTGGTTGCACTGGGTGAAGGGAATATCACACCATGCTGCCTGGGTATGCTGGGAAGGGCTAAGTTCCCTTGCTGCCCCAAATTTTTGTTAAATGCTGAGAAGGCAGCCAGAGAAGCCACGATGAAGATGGAGCACTCTGCTTCATAGTAAACAAAAAAAGTGGGAAACCACCAAAGCCTCTTCCAAACTAGGACTACTCTGGGGGAGCAAACCTGGTAGTCCCACTCAAGTTGCAAGTTGGTTATTGAACTTGTTGGCTGAAAACAGAGCAGTTCGGGCAAAGTGCAGCAACAACTGCTGGAGAAATAAAATCGTGGCCCCACTCTTCAGCGCCGCTTGTGGAAACCACCTGCTCCATGCCCATACAACTTTGTGGTCCAAAGAAACATGTGGTGCATCTTGACTGGCCACATACTCATTCCACAGTGTGTCCCACTGACTACCTCTTCCAAGACTCCATGGACATAGAAGGGGTTTTTTTGTGGGGAGGGGGGATACCAAGGTGAGAAGTCACACAGAGAACATGGTGGGAATCAAAAATGAACATAAACTAGAAAGCCAAGAGGTAGATGGACAAGTACACACAAATCCACACTCCTTAAATAAAACAACACCACTGACAAAAAACAGGTAGAGGAGGATAGACTGAGATAAACACCGAAACTTGCAAACTGACCAGAAAGGCTGAAAAAGAACTGGGCAACTAAACACACGAAAGGATCTCAACTGTTATTAATTGCAGGCAGGGTCAGTCTAGGAAGAGATGGATGACTCCTCCCCTGGAGAGGAGACAGAAGATTTCAGAAGACCCTGCCTGATTCTTCCAGTAGCAGGTGTCATCCCTATCAAGGAATGTCCTCTAGTCTCATCTTGCACAGAGGGATTTAAAGGTTTCCCATGCTAACTCTCTCCATCTGTGCAAAGCTAGTCTATCAGGGAGACAGATTCTAGCCTAGCCTGCTTTCTGACATTCTAGCTTTGCTCTAGTCTAGGAGGTTGCAGAGTACACGCATGAGGCACTTTAAAAAAAGCAATACCCATGAGTCTTGTGTGAGGGTAAAGCTATGCCATGGGTATATATGGCTCAACATATTTGCACAGTATCCTCCTTCCAAATAAGCATGCTTAGGATTGTAGTCATTTATAGTTTTATACATAGTGCCTTAAAAAACTTAGTGCATGTGTTCTGCACTCATTACTTCTTCTGGCCTTTTAACCACATATAATATTTCCTGTTCCGTACATTATTGAAATAAAATTTTCCAAGTGTGTTTCTATTTAATGACAGTGGCAAAAGGTTATTGTCCATGTTTGATGAAGAAGTTAGATTCAACAGGAAAACTTATTATTGGTACCTTGCACTTCATAATAAAGTATCACCAACACAAAAAAGTTAATTAATTTCTAATTCTTTATTCTTTTATTTAGGTTTTATGAAGGTTGATTGGACTTGCTCCATCATTTTACGGAAAATTAATTATTTCAAATACATGCACTACTTTATGCAACCTGCCTGATTTGCATTGAGGAAAATTCAGCAGAAGTAATTGAGGCACAAGCAAATACTGGCACTGACTGAACTCAATTTTCATTCCAAATTTCTACAAAATCCCAAGACACAACAATATCAGATGCAAGGGGGAAAACAAACAAAAGCAATGTGAAAAGGGAACATGAAGAGAGAATATTACAAGAATCAGAGAACAAAGGGATTGCAAAACTATTTTAGTGCCATAGATGAACAGTGAGGGCTTCATTCACGCAAGGTGGAATAAGATATCATATGGCATCCTGACAATTGATGTCTTCATTTAAATGTAAGAATTTACATTCTAATTAGAAAGAATTTACATCTTAATCAGAGGCAGCTGTATTATCTTGTTACTGTTTTTTTCAAAGGTAATGAACTAAAGTACTGCTGTGCTTTTTCAACCAGAAACTAAATAGACAGCATACAGTGTTATTTTATAGCCTACCTGCTGTAAGCTGTTATTAATATTTTCAAAGATTAAATTCCAGTTACAATCTTTTAAAAATAAAAATTGT
Organism: Podarcis cretensis; assembly: GCF_951804945.1. Classification (NCBI taxonomy): domain Eukaryota; kingdom Metazoa; phylum Chordata; class Lepidosauria; order Squamata; family Lacertidae; genus Podarcis; species Podarcis cretensis. The sequence goes on along the minus strand of NC_137170.1, from coordinate 66,497,170 downwards.
ATTTGACACCATTCAGAATGATATGATGGAGACTTATTTAAAATGTTTAACCAATACCTTTTATAACTTGCATTTTTGAGAGTTTGTACTTATGGGGTATTATTAATAAACCACCAATAAAACAAAATGCTATATTTTTAGACACTACTAATAAGGTATTTTATCTAATGTAAAATAAAAGCTTTTGTGAGTTACAAGAGTAGGAAAAAATGCAAGTTCTCCCTACTCAATTCTACTTTGAGACAACACTCTAAAAGCTATCAGCTTTTCTCTCAGAGCCATGTTCAAAAACCAGTATGTGAAATGAAATGAAATTTGGACTATTAAACTGGAAAGATGAATGAGATAAACTACAGATTCATGAAAAACCCATGACTAGTAACTCTCTGTGCCTCAGTTCTCAAGGTAAAACTGGGGGGGAGGGGTGGAATTTGAAGAATTTAAACCAGCAATGTAGCTGTGCACCTTGGTTTTACTGTTATAACACTAGATCTCTGCTGTCTTCTTTAATAGCATTATTTATCATTTAAAATGTGTTGTTATGACCTGTGGTTTTGAGAAATAAATTTCTTCTGAGTCTGCTCCTGATATTGCTATATTAAAAATAATATGTTAAATTCTAAAAATATGTTAAATTCTGAGTTAAATAAATGTTAAATTCTACACTTATATCTCAACACTTCATAATTCAATAGAACACATATTAAATTAAAGCCATCTTTTTTGGGGGGAACCAAGGAAGAAAAATATTGGATGCCTGAGGCCAAGCATTATAAATACAACTCTACTGATTTTTTCTAGTAACTTTTTAATTTTACGACTATCATCTAAACATTATAAATACTTTTTTTGCCATTATCAACCTTGTCTCTTGAAAGTCCAGCACACCTTTCTGTGTTAGACAATCACCATTATCTTCAAGTAAGCGATCTTGCTTAGTGTCTCAGAAAGGACTGTGGGCAGCACACCCAAAGCTGCCTTGAGATAAAACGAAATAATGGGAAGGTGGTACATACAATGCAATATATTGTTGCAATTCTGGGGTAACAGAGTTTGGGGATGCAAAGGCACCCATAACTGTTAAAGTGAACTTTAGAAATTAATAAAGGGTAGAATTTAGCTGATATTTGGGAGTATTGAAGGGAAGATGCCAGGCCAATGGAAAAATACAGGCTAAGCACCCTTTCAAGGTTGGGGCCTCACCCAGGATAGAAGTTATTAAGCATAACAAAAGGTTATGCCCCATCACAGGGAAATCCTTGGGTCTATGCCAACAGAGGCTGCCAAGGTTACAGTGCGCAATGACGGTAGGTTATAGGAAGATTGTCACCTTTTAAAATTAAGCTTGGAAGAGTGGGGAGAAGGGGGTCTAGCAGACAGAGAGGAGGAGTTGCTTGGCAATGGGTTTTCTGGGAAGGGAAAGTGGGAAACAGAGAGAACTCCATGTGGGGGGCTGGAGGGCGAATGCCAAGAAGACTGGCTGGAGACAAACTGTGGCAGAGGCACAGAGATGGCACTGAGAAAGCTTCTGTATGCAACACTAAGCTGCTGTGAAAGACAAGCCCCTCTTGAGATGCGAAGGCTGTAAACTCTGCTCTCCCTCCATCTGCACACAGGCTGTAAATATGTGTTAATAAACCACATTTCTTAAAGATTGCTTCTTAATTCCCAATGCAAACTCAACCCAGGTAAGCACCTGGAACCCCTTGGAATCTTGCTACCGCTTGGCAGAGATTGGGAGTGGCATGCAGCCTTCATAACAATTCAAAAATAAACAAGCGTGCCTATGTTGTATAAAGGCTTTATTTAGCTATAAATCAATCTATTGTAACTGTTATAGGCAATTAGTATGCACTGTTGTTCAGCAAATGTTATGATTTGTGAACTGGGAAACTTGATTTAAATCAATTATTTAAATTGGTGTTTTTTATTGGCGATGCAAGTAACAATTTAAATTACACTGATTTAAATCAATTTAAATGGTACCACTGGGGCTTCAGGGCTGGGGTCTTTGGACTCAGAGGATGGCATTATGGAATTAACCCAGTTCAGGAAGGTGGGGGCGAGACAAACTCCTGAAGTAGTGTTTCTAGGAAAGTGCTATCTCCTCATCTGACACTTCCTTTGAGTCCATGGCATTTCCCAAACCTGGGGGCTCTGAGCCTGGAGTCATGGCAGATAAAGGATTATAAAATGATGCATGTTGTGGAGAAAGTGGATAGAGAGACGCTTTTCTCACCTTCTCTGAATGCTACAACTTGGATCAATCAGTGAACTGACTGGCAGGAGATTCAGGACAGATATCCCCCTCCCCTTTTCCACAGTGTGTAATAGTCACACAGGACTTAATTAATCTAACTTTTTACTACAATATGACTTTAAAAGAAGACAAGCCAAATTCATGGAGGTTGAGTCTATCAGTGACTACTAGTCACAGTGGTAATATTGCACCCTTCAGGTTTAAAGGCAGTATGCCATTAAAGACCAAGAGCAAATAAGCTTTCATGTCCTGCTTGGGGACTTCAGAGAGGCATCTGGTGGGCCACCATGGAAAACAGGATATTGGACCAGATGGACTGTTGGTCTGATCCAGCAGGACTCCTACTGTACTCTCTGTTCTTGACAACAAGAAGTGGAGTAGATAGAACCACCTGAAGGTCCAGATTTGCCCCCAGGGTCACCACCACTCTCTGGGAGACACAGAGAACAGGAACTGATGGCAATTTTTTCTCCTTTGACCTGGATCAAACTGGATCAGGATTCTAGATAGTATGCACTTTTTCCAGCACTGATGAGGGCAGAAGAAAAAAAAGACAATTTCTTGTGATCTGTGAAAGGTTTGAGTTGTTTTTCGGCAGAGAAGTAGGATCTGTATAGAGGACTACTTTGTCCAGTTGGAACATACACAGCTGAGGGTCCAAAGACAATGCCGCCAGCTTATATGTGGGTCTAATGTATAGTGCATGGGTGCTTACTTTTTTTGACCACCAAGAATATTCACTTTTTCCAAAGGTAGGTGTGACCACCCCACAATTTCTCCCATACAATTTCAAATGCGGGCGCGCGTGCACACACGCACGCGCGCGCACACACACACACAGAAACCCCTGCACCTGCTCAGCAGATCTGTGCAAATGAGATGAAGTCAGCATCCTATAATAACTCCTATAATATTAACTCCTATAATATGAAGATCAGGCAGGGGTCACTTGCAACTACATCAGGATGCTGGGTTCTGTCTATCCCAGAACCATGTTTGCTTTGGTCATTTTCTTCTTTTTGTAGATGCTGCATAAAATTGGTCGCAACTTGAGGAAAAAGGACAATTTGTTTGGTGGTTGGACTCACCTCCCCCCCAAGTGGGGTTATCCACTCCTGGTCTAGTGGTTACCACAGTCTTCAGCACTGCTAACTTTATTGGGGCTTAAATCTCAGACCCAATCCAGGTTCCATTTGGGAATTTATGTTTAGTAGGTGGGGTTGAGAAGGGTGGGATGTTTAAGAGCATGGGAGTTGCCAGTGAATTAACCCTTGCCTTGGCAACCAAGTATGCTGTTGTGGGACAAAATCTGGCATTTAAAATGATGGTGCTCATCCCCTTGTCAGGCCCAGCCTGCAAGAATTCAAAGCCCCCCTGGTACAGCTCCTTCAATGAATTTCACCATGATTTCTAGCACCAGGCAATGTATTTTATTTATTGATTTATTACATTAAATTTATACACAGCCTAATTGTAAAAAACCTCAGTGGTTTACTAAGTGGAAAAGGTATGCAAGCCCAATGGCTAGTAAAACCTGTTGGTAAGGCTTCCTTGCACAGTGTAGTGAGAACTTTCTCTGAGTTGCCTAGTCACCCAAGATTCTGCTGAGGAAGAAGATTATCACTGGTAACCCAAACCATACCAATCAAATGCCGGAACACTTGCGGGTGGAGCTTCAGTTCCAAATTCTGTACCACCCTCCTGCTGAATCACTGTGCAATCATATTGTAGATTCCTGCTAGGTGTGCTGCCGAGATTGAGTATAAGCTTGTCTTGTTCCTATCAATTTGTTTATGAATATCTTGGCTGAAGTGTCCATTCTCAGTCCTATGAGATCTTCCACAGTTCCCCACTTGCAAGATGTAATTTAGAGGTAGGCTTGGATGCAGGTGGCCAATGCACAAAACAAAATCCTGCTGCTCTACATGACTCCTAAGGGTTTCTTGTTCATATTTACAAGCAGAGAATTACTATCTCCCTTGCATCTGAATCTGCAACTCGAGTGCTAAGGAATATATTTTCTCCTTGGAAAGGGAAATCATTACTTTTTACCTGTGCATAGTGAGGATTTTCTCCCTGCTTATTTAACTTATATGCAGAATTCATCATGTGAAAGGCTGGGCTGGATGAATCCCAAGCTGGAATTAAGATCGCCGGAAGAAGTATCAACAACCTCAGATATGCAGATGACACAACCTTGATGGCAGAAAGTGAAGAGGAATTAAAGAACCTTTTAATGAGGGTGAAAGAGGAGAGCACAAAATATGCTTTGAAGTTCAACATCAGAAAAACGAAGATCATGGCCACTGGGCCCATCACCTCCTGGCAAATAGAAGGGGAAGAAATGGAGGTAGTGAGAGATTTTACTTTCTTGGGCTCCATGATCACTGCAGATGGTGACAGCAGTCACGAAATTAAAAGATGCCTGCTCCTTGGGAGAAAGGCGATGGCAAACCTAGACAGCATCTTAAAAAGCAGAGACATCACCTTGCCAACCAAGGTCCGTATAGTTAAAGCCATGGTTTTCCCAGTAGTGATGTATGGAAGTGAGAGCTGGACCATAAAGAAGGCTGATCGCCAAAGAATTGATGCTTTTGAATTATGGTGCTGGAGGAGACTCTTGAGAGTCCCATGAACTGCAAGATCAAACCTATCCATTCTGAAGGAAATCAACCCTGAGTGCTCACTGGAAGGACAGATCCTGAAGCTGAGGCTCCAATACTTCGGCCACCTCATGAGAAGAGAAGACTCCCTGGAAAAGACCCTGATGTTAGGAAAGATTGAGGGCACAAGGAGAAGGGGTCGACAGAGGACGAGATGGTTGGACAGTGTTCTCGAAGCTACAAACATGAGTCTGCAAACTGCGGGAGGCAGTGGAAGACAGGAGTGCTTGGCGTGCTCTGGTCCATGGGGTCACGAAGAGTCGGACACGACTAAACAACAACAACAAGTGAGGATTTTCTTTGAAATTCTCTTCCAGACATTCCCAGAAATTATAATCTCTTCAGGAGATGGAATACCATTTGCCTCCTCTTTATCTAAGGTGAGACTGTGAAATACCTTTGGCTATCTAAGTTTCTGGGGGCTTAATAGGACATTCTCAGGATACTGCAGGCTAATCTCCTTCCCCTCAAATTTCTTCTTTGTGCTTTCTCTGGATCTCTATATCGCCCCACCCCCACGCATTCTCTCAGTCCCCAGCATTTTCTTTTCATGTAGTCTGTCTTTCTGTTCCTGTCTCCCTATGCTTCCACACAACTGTCAGGACCTTAAGCCATGCAGCTGTGCTCCATCCAGAAGTACTGAGACCCATCCTCAATGCTCTCCACCGCCTTTCAAGTTCCCCTCTGGGAAACATTTGCTGTTGAGCAACAAATAGCAAATGTTTGCAATGCACTAGATGCCATTTTATTTCCTCTAATAAAAAAAAATCAAAACACAACCTGCTCCCAAAATGGAGTTTTGGGGTTCAGTAGCATATAGTTGCTAGGTGAGGTAAGCTAAGATCACCACAATCTTTCCAATATATAAATGAGTTCTACTACTTATACTTTCCCTGCTGATGCCAATGGAACAGATGGAGGTGGTGTTTTGAATGAAGGAACAAGGACCAATGGCGACATCTGCCTATAGCAGTGGTGTTGAAACTTTTTTCAAAGAGGGCCAGATTTGATGAAGTGAAGGGCCATGGGGGCCGACCAAAGGGCCAACCAAAGATGTTGACCTTTTTTTAGGATTGAAGTTATTGAGCTTTTCTTAGGGTTGGAGTTGTTGAGCTTCTTTTAGGATTGAAGTTGTTGAGGTTTTTTTTAGGATTTTACCCTAGCAAGTAAACTGCCACAGGGGCTGGATTAAACCGACCGGCGGGCCCCCAAAACGGACTTTGGCATGTCTGGCCTATAGGCTTTCCATCATTCTGGTTCCCCTCCATCTGTCCCATCTTCTGTGTTCGTGTGGTGATGGTGGACAGAAGACCAAATACCTTTTCTGGGGAACCAGAAGGCTGGGGCAGGACACAAGGGACATGGATACTATCCATGGAGCTCATGCAGTTTATTTCCCTCCTCTTGGGAAACTGTTTATAAAAAAACAAAAACCCAACAACCTAGGAGCAGGAAAAGAAAAAGAAAAAAGGTGCCTCCCACCTTCCAGTGTCGGAAAATGCAGTTCTTCCTTTCTCCATCCTTCTAGACAGCTCTGTAAGGCTCCAGTATGAATGGTTCAGTGAACACCCCTTCCTCAAATATGACATCCATTCAGGAAGCCTGCCCACAGCTGTTTCCTTATTCTTGCATGAAAAGAGCTGCCCTCCGTGCCTTCCTTTCAACTATTACTGTATGAAGGAAGAACAGTTTCACACTGCTATTGTGACTGAAGTAGGAGTTTCTTTGTTATTTATTCTAATTGGTTCACAATTTGTTTTTCCTATGGATATGCTAAGGAATGCAGGTATAAGGAAAAAGATCACTCCACCAGCTGGCTCAAATATTATTCCTGCAACAGAGGATTTAACACTCTGTCATCCTCAAGGTATTCTCCCTAAGACTTTAAGTACCTATAAACCTGAAGTTCTTTAATTTACCTTCTAAATTAGGGGGTTTAACAATAAATAAGCTGGGGATACATGTTAATCTGCGTAGAGGGGGGAATCAGATATCTTCGTTCATATTTTTCCGCTCTGCAAACAACTACATATTTAACCATGCACACATGCTCTCACAGAAATCAGTCATAGATAAGTCCTTGCTTATCCCTACCTTGTTGCGAAACAGGTGACATTGGCTGTTGTCTGAAGATGTGAATATCTTGACTGCTACCATCTTTCAGCACTAGAAGAGGCTCCTAGCTGCCCATGGTATGAGCAACCATTCATGAAATGAGGTTATCTGACTCAGGAGGTCTGCCAGAGAATGGTTATGTCTGGCCAAATGGACTGCCAACAATGCCCAATAGTTTCAGAACTACAGAGCTAGAGGCAAGAGTGTATTGGAACTAGTTCCTTGCTTATTTGCAGCTCAAGGCTTTCAGGTGGAGATAGAGGTCATTCTGAGACCATGAAGTGTGGAGGTCTCTGCAGTCTGCTCCTTAGCTAGTTCTAGACATGTTGTCAGTAACAAAGACAGAGGGTGCCAGTCACAGAAAGATGCTTCTCTGAAGCAGGTTGCTATGAGAGGTCCATTCCCCAAGGGAATCGTGAACTTGAACTATCAGGGTTAGCATCAAACCCAGGTGATTCCAGTGCAGCTGAAAGATGCTCGAGAACCAGTGCTGGAGAGACCTAACACACCTAAGATGTGATTACCAGGATTGCTGCAATGTGACCCAAAAGCCTATTGAAAGACCAACAGCAATATTGGACATGCCTGCTAATAAATTTTAAGCCCTATGATACTGAGGAAGGTCAGTGTGGTACCAAGGATGTCAGAAAGCTGGTCATAGGAGTGACAAGAAATCTGTTGTTGATATATGAGAACACTGTGATTCCCTGAACACAGAGGTAGGCAGTGATGGCCACTATGCACCTAGTAAAGAACTGACTGTTAAAAGCTCAAATGGCAAGACTAGAAATTGGAACCAATGGCTTCTTAGGGTGAAGTGGAGAAAACACTAATGCTGTACAGAAATGTAAAAATATAGTTGAGGCATCGGTGTAGCCAGGCTTTTTGTGGGGAGGGGGCAGGGTTTTGTTAGGGAGACAAGGTTTTGTTAAGGGGGGCAGAAACTCAGATTTGTATTTATTTTTATTGATTTGGGGGAGCAGCTGCCCTCCTGACACCACCACCCCTTGGCTATGCCCATGAGGTGTGAACCAGTCTCCATGGTGTAGAAGCAGCATAATGTTGGCAAGGGCCACGTTTTGAAACTTCCTAAGCTTCCTAAGCTTGATGAAGGTCCAGGATCAGCTTGAGACCCATGTCCTTTTGGGGGGACTGTGAAGTAGTTCTACTAAACCCCCTGAAGTCCAGTACCTCTGGCTACTGGTTCCACTGCTTCCTTGCAGAGAAGTGCCAACAACTTTCTAAAGAAGGAAAGGTGGTGGTGCAGCTAAAGTTCCTGTCAGGTGGGGGGAGCTGAACTCTGCTGCACAGCCCATGCTTACAACAGCCACTACCCAGCCGCCTGAGTTTCACTGGCTTGAATATGAAGGAGGTATGAGGTAATGATGTGCAGTTGTAACCAGAGATAGCCAAGGTAAAATAAAAAAATTAAATGTCCTGCCATGATGGTAAAATATAATAATAAACTAAACTATCAACCATTTATAACTCCTCAAATGGTACCCTTTACTTTGCTCAACTGTACAGCTGGCAGAGTGTATGCCAGCATTTGTAGATGTTAAAATAAAATCTCATGAACTTCAATTTGATGCCATACATTTTTGATAATCTTCTAGAAAGCATGGAAATTGACGGATTTGTAAGGTCTCAACAATTCATGACCGATGCTGTTGTTCATTCACCCAATCAGAACTCTAGGCAGATATACATAATTGGCTGTACATGACAAATCCATTAAATAATATAAAGATTTTTCAAATGCAGCAATGATATCCTTTTGTGGGACCAGGACGTGCATCTCCTGTGGTGGAAAGGACTTCAGAGCATGAATAATGGTCATGAATCTGCCTTGCTACTGCCCCGCTACTAATATCAGCTATACAGAGTACAGATATCAGGCAACTTCTGATTTTCAAGGTGGAGAACAGTTAGTATACATCATTCTAGCAGTGTATAAAGTGAACTACAATACAGGCGACTAGTTGCCAAAGTTTCTACTGAACACTTATATTAAACATTTCATGAGTTACTACAGTATTATCAGAGGACTGCGAGATATGTGCAATTGTATGATATACAAAACAGCAATAGCAGAAATAAGATTGCACTGCTGACTACAGACATGATGTACAGGTTTTGAATTATATACATAATTTGATTTGTATGCCACCTTTCCATAGTTAAAACCATGCCCAAAGCGGATTACAACATGAAAAAACACATAATTACAAACTTAACAAAAGTGGTAATAAACAATAAATATAACAGCAAAAAGTGCACAAGCAAATTAAACAATATTCACATAAAACAGAGTAAGTTCTAAAATAAAGGTACAGTGGTACCTTGGGTTACATACGCTTCAAGTTACATACGCATCAGGTTACAAACTCCACTAAGCCAGAAATAGTGCTTCAGGTTAAGAACTTTGCTTCAGGATAAGAACAGAAATCGGGTTCTGGTGGCGCGGCAGCAGCAGGAGGCCCCATTAGCTAAAGTGGTGCTTCAGGTTAAGAACAGTTTCAGGTTAAGTACAGACCTCCAGAATGAATTAAGTACTTAACCCGAGGTACCACTGTACAAAAATTAATATCAAAAACCGCAACACCTCCCCCAGCAAAATCCCCTAAACAATAAAAGAAAAAGCATTTATTTTGAGTCAATGAAAAATAGAAGAAACAATCAAATCTGCAACAAAATGTTGCATGGTGGAGTGCTCCTCTTCAGGATTTCAGACACTCCCTTCCAGCCCCCACAGGTTTTCCGTTTCACCATTCTCAGAGCTTTCTTCTGGGAGTACCCAAGGGTACGCAGTATCGGCACCTCCCCCAATGTTAAAAGTGTGGCACTTACTGTAACCACATTATGGCGAGTACTAGCACCCTTGTTCCATAACAAAGATAGGGCCACTGAGCAGGCTCAGTCCTACTTTCAGAGTCTCCCTTTAGGGTTTTTATTTCCTTAAAAACAACAACCCTGTACTTCCACAAACCTGGGGGTTCCCTCAAACCTGCTGATACCTCCCTGTTGTTCATTGATTTTTGGCTACATAACCAAAGACACTCATAGCTTGCATATCAAAAATAGATTATAAACATTTTGGGAATCATCTCTGCCACATTTGCGTCCTGTATACTAAGTAACATGAGTGATGCTAAAGTGTAGGAATCGTATTATACATATTTGAACTTCTTACGAAGTATAATTAACCTCTTAATTCAAATACACCATCTAATCCATGTTCTTAAAATGCAAATTCATTTTAAAAAGATTGCTTCATTGTAGATTTGTAGCATGCTTTCCATTCCAAAAGGAAAACCAAGGTAGTAACAACATCATGCCAAAATGAGTAAGATAATATCAAAAGAAAACCAAAGAATATGAAAAACCATCCAACAAAATAAAAATAATCGTTACAAAGGACTTTAACTTCTATAACTGTATCCATCTATTTTCTGGCTTCCCTAACCCCAGGGGTTCACAAATATTTTGAATCAACAGACCACTGCCAAGTCGCAAAAATATCTTCCCATCTACCATCTGTTCCCAACTGTCAGCAGTAAAATTCCAGACCACTGGGGATGTATTTTGGCAATGCTGGTCCATCTCTCTATTCATTCCCTCAGACCACCACAGTCACTGAATAGACACTCAAACTAGCTCACAGCAGCACCTTTGAAGAAAACAGGTGCCTGCCAGAGCACTTAAAACAGCCCCAGAATTTCTTACATTGCCATCCCATTGAAATATGCCTCTTAAATAAAGTACACTTAAGATGCAACCTTCAGGGAAGTCACTAATAATTATCTTTGAAAGTAACCAAAAGTTTAGATCTTTCTCCGATATTTAGTCCAATATTGAGTGCACTCTGCTCCAAGAGTCAAACCAAGTTGATTTCGACACTATCCACCCAAAAGGGCTCAAGGGTGTAGGCACAGCACTTTCAAAATGCAACTATCTATTATAAACAGTAAAACACAGAGCTAGAAGGATTAAGAATGTTGTCTTCTAATCCCAAGTAGCTTAATCTCAATCACCACCCACAGAATGTTTTTACATGACTTTCAGAAAATGCTCAGACTTCCGATTTTCCAGCAAGAAGGAATTTTATACAAAGCCCCTTGTGTGCACATTAACTTATCAAACGCTGATATCTTCTGCTAAAGTCAGGCAATCACTTAACACTAACATGCACAGATCTATCTGTATTGGAGCCCCCAGAGAGCTTTGAATTATCTGCATAATTGCAAATTTAGACCTTTTCAAACACTATTCTTGCATTTCATAAGCTTTTGTTTGTATCGAATACTGCCAAAAATAGACAATCATAATTCTTTTAAAAGCCTAGATTTAATTGTTGACTTGTATTATAAAATATCATGATAGAGATGGAACCTGGATTAATTTATAAAAGAGAGAATGATCTACTAAAAAGCAAGACAGTAAATCACTTTTAAACACCAAACACAATTTATTTCTGACTTTAAAACTCATCCTCAAAACATTAATCTACACAAAGGCCAGAAACTGAATGAAACATAATTTGTGGAAACTGATACCTTTCATCACAACCTCTAGCTGAAAAGGTCATTAGATATATTATATCTAAGTGAGCAGCTTATCCCTGCTTCATTACTGATAATTAAGGCAAGTAATATTTTCTTGACAGTAATGTGTCCAGTAAGAGATATAGTCTAGTTTGCATAAAATAAGCATTAATTACCAGAATAGTACCACAGATAAAAAAAATTAAGTACCTGTGTAACATGGTTTCATTATTTTTTCTTCATTTCCTTAAAGAATTAGCAGACTCAGAAACATAATGAGCATATTAAAAATCAATTTTCAGGCACCTATTGAAATTCATAATATATGCAACAAAAAGATTTTCTCTATAAAAGCAGCAAATATCAAGGCATTCTAAAATGGTTACATTACTTTAAATATTAGATGCCACTTCTTTCCTGAGTTTAGGCCACTGTTTCTACATTATTTGATGCAGTACTTAGATCAAGCTTTCAAATAATCCTGAGGACTTAATCAGGAACATTCTTATAGTCAGTTCTGGGGGAAGGAGAAACATTAAAATTGAACACTTGCTCTACAAAGTTATTACACACCCCAAATATTCCATACTCTTGAAAAAACGCAACTTATTGAAAATTGATTCCCTGTCACTTTATCTGATGAAAGACAAAAGTTAGGGTCTAACATTATGCAATACTAATTGCATCACTTGCAATCCTGTATTTTGTTTTTCTTTCTCCAATTACAGGTACAGTTTAACCCAAGGCAATCCTTGAGGACTGTCTTGGCATCTCTTGGCAACATTTGATGCCCCCCTGCAGTCTTCGTGCTGCCTTCCCAAAGCCAGGTAAGCAAGGAGCTGGGCTTTGCGAAGGAGGCATGAGGGCTCTGATAGGGTCCTAGAGTTCTCCTATCTCCTTCCCAAAGCTGAGTTTTTGTTGTTGTTTAGCCGTTTAGTTTGGGACGCAGGTGGCACTGTGGGTTAAACCACAGAGCCTAGGACTTGCCTATCAGAAGGTCGGCGGTTTGAATCCCCACGACGGAGTGAGCTCCTGTTGCTCGGTCCCAGCTCCTGCCCACCTAGCAGTTCGAAAGCTCCGTCGGGAAGGTAAACGGTGTTTCCGTGTGCTGCTCTGGTTTGCCAGAAGCGGCTTAGTCATGCTGGCCACATGACCCGAAAGCTGTATGCCGGCTCCCTCGGCCAGTAAAGCGAGATGAGCGCCACAACCCCAGAGTCGGCCATGACTGGACCTAATGATCAGGGGTCCCTTTACCTTTACCTAGTCGTTTAGTTGTGTCCAACTCTTCGTGACCCCATGGACCAGAGCATACCAGGCACTCCTGTCTTCCACTGCCTCCCTCAGTTTGGTCAGACTCATGTTAGTAGCTTCAATAACACTGTCCAACCATCTCGTCCTCTGTAGCATTTCCCAATTTGGGGAAGGACGTTTGGAGAGCTCTAAAGGTAAAGGTAAAGGTACCCCTGCCCGTACGGGTCAGTCTTGACAGACTCTGGGGTTGTGCGCCCATCTCACTTAAGAGGCCAGGGGCCAGCGCTGTCCGGAGACACTTCCGGGTCACGTGGCCAGCGTGACATCGCTGCTCTGGCCAGAGCCAGAGCCAGAGCCGCACACGGAAACGCCGTTTACCTTCCCGCTGGTAAGCGGTCCCTATTTATCTACTTGCACCCGGAGGTGCTTTCGAACTGCTAGGTTGGCAGGCGCTGGGACCGAGCAGCGGGAGCGCACCCCGCCGCAGGGATTCGAACCGCCGACCTTCCGATCGGCAAGCCCTAGGCGCTGAGGCTTTAACCCACAGCGCCACCTGCGTCCCTGTTAAGTCTTGTGCCTGCTTCCCAAAGCCCTTGTCTTCTATCCCAGCTTTGGGAAGATGACAGGAGGGTTGGGACAAATCAAGTGTGCAGCCTGTAGGTTCTGTGTTAAGTAGTATTGCAGCCCACTTGATATGAAAAGTTGGACCACCCTGGCTTAACCCTTCCTTCCCCACAACAATCTCAACGACACCCACTCTCCTGCTACGTTTGGCTTAGAAAACAGCTTCCAGGAAAAAGAAGGTCACTGTGCTGACAGAGTGGCAAGTTGCTTCAGCCCCTTTTTCAATATTTCTGGCAATATCTGATAGAGGAACTGCATTACTACTAGTTGTGTAGATGTATCCTTATTTTACTGGTTTGAATGTAGTTTTGGAGCCAAAGCTTGAATCCTGCCAACTGCTGCTATTTTGGGTATTTCCTGAGCATTGATTCCAAAATTTTCATTGTCTGGGTAAGTAGAACAAGCTGTGATTTAGGCACCCAGGACAAGAAAGCAAAACATGTGTACTTACTAGTTGCCCTCTATCAACATATAATGAAAGAGGATCTTTTGTTGCCTATGAGGATGCCTTCCACCCAGCCCAGTCTCTAATGACAGAAAGCTATCTGGGAGGGTCAGATAAGAAAGCTTTGCTCTTCTGTAGAAAGTTTATGTATGCAGACTCCATAAAGAAAAACAGATGAGCAGCGAAACTAGGGATGGTGAAAATCCGACCCCACATACATTCAGTTGTTATCTTAAGAAATTGATTGGGGGAAGGGGATAATAGAGGTGTATAACATTATGCAGAGTGTGGAGAAAGTGGACACAGTTGTTTTTCTTCCTTTCTCGCAATACTAGCTCCTGGAATCATTCTATGAAGCTGAATGGTGGGAGATTCAGGACAAACAAAAGGAGGTATTTCTTCATGTAGCACAGTTAAAACTATGGCATTTACTTCCACGAAATGTTGTGAGGATCATCAACTTAGATGGCTTTAATAGGGTATTATACAAATTCATGGAAGAAGATTAGGCTATTAGTGGCTAGCAAGGATGGATATATACTATTTTCAGGATCAGTGGCACCATGCCCCTGAAACCAGTTGATGGGGAAGAGCAGCAGGCTATTGCCGTCATCTTCTCTTGAGGGCTTCTCATAGGCATCTGGTCAGGCACTGTCGAAAACAGGATGGTGGCCTTCGTCTGTTCCAGCATGTTTATTCTTATGTCCAGACTGGGCTTCTGGATTGTCTGGATTTGAACAAATTATATGCCCAAATTAGTCTCAGATGTACAAGTTGTGTTGCAATATTGGTGGCATATGATCTGAGACTTGGGTTCATACAACCAGACACATGAGTTGTGATAACAATGCCTGAAACTATGAAGTTTCCTGGTTTCAATAATTTGGTTAGCAGACACAAAATGCCTGGTTGAGGACTGTCTGCACAAATTTGGTTTGGCACATCTGTGGGAAATTCCTTTGTCAGGTTGTATAGTTCTTTCTGGAATTTCTCAATGGAATTTGAGGATAGCTAAGATTGCGGGATAAGTTATGCTTTTGCTGATTACCTCAGCTTGGGCATAGCAGCAGCAGAACTCTATGTAAAAATCTAATAGGTGTCCGTGCCTATGAAACCACTTTCCATGCAGTATTTGACTGCACAACTGACATGCTAATGGGAAGGAGAGAGAGATTGCATTTTTCTTATGACATCATAATGTGGGTTGAGTAGTTAGAATTTTTTTAAAATTACTTTCATTCTGTAAAAGAAACACCACCCTGAAGACAAAATAGCTGATCATCTGACAAAACTGAGAAACTTCACACACACATCAGCAAAAGGCCCAGGATCACTGTTTCCTGCAGCTAGAGAAAGATTGGGACATTGCCCTCAGCATTGAATATATTTTCACCAAGGAGATATAGCTACAGTTAAATCCATTCTAAAACTATTGTTTTGATCATCATCATCTCAGATTATTTTATCTACATCAGATTACTTTAATACTGGTTGTCTCCTTTAGGATCACTATCCCCCTTTGTAATATAAAGCTTATCAAAGTTTCTGCTCTGCTCTGAAATTTAAAATGGTGTTGTCAGAGCTGCCCCTAGGTCCCAGCTCACAGAGGACCAACGCCAGATCGTCGTTATGTACAAAAGTCTTTATTGAAGTTCAACTTCCATTCCAAAGCCGCAGCGCGCAGCTCTACGTCTTAAACCCTAGACCGGCGAAGTCCCGTCTGAATCTCCTCCCCTCTGACACCAGTTTAAGATCCTAGCCCTGCTCCACCTTTTCCGTTGTTCTCTCCTCCTCTGGGTCCTCCTGCCCGCCGGGGCTTTCCCCTTTCTGGACTCTTCCGACGCTGAGTCGGCTGACTCCTCCCCCTGTCTCCGGCGGGCTTTAGGACCCGGTTCCCAATCCTCATTCTCTGCTGTCCCACGCTCCTGTACATTTGAACTTGCCTCTCGCGCCAACCCAGTGACCTTCCTCCTGACCGTCACACTGCTTCTGTCACTGCTTCCCTCTTCCGGGATACTGCCCGGATCTGACCTCCCCTCCATTGTCTGGCTCTCCGACGGAGGTGTGGCCAGCCCTGACTTATCTTCACTCCCTGGTGTGGAATCCTCTGCCCTCGATACCTGGGACTCTTCCCCCCCACTATGCTCTGGTGGGGAAGCTGGTCCTGATTTCCAACTGCTACTCTGGGAGTCCCTGCTGGCCCCTTGTTCCTGGAGTGTCCCCCTTGGGAATCCCCTTGCCCTGGCCACTGGCGCCCCCTTCTGTGAATCTTCCGATTCGCTGGAGAGGCTCATGGAATCTCTCGGGCCACTGTCATCTTCTTCTACGCTGCCCTCAGATTCTTCCCCTTCACTCTCCATCTCCCCTCTTCCCTGTGCTTCTGCTCCTGAGCCCCTGACAGGTGTGAATAGCAAAAAAAAAAAAAAAAAAGTATGATGTTAATCAGGTTTAGAAAACCACAGAAGGCACTGGTTTCATGTTTCACAGAAACATGGCTTCATTTTTCAAGATTCCTATTCCATACTATTATTTGGAAATAACTTTGGTAAGGATGGTAAACTGGTAAAACTGTTTTACCTCTTTTTTTGGAATGGAGCAATAAATTTCACGCATGCATACACACTCACTATCACGGACATGCAAATGCCAAATTGTGGAGAAGGCCAGGAGCATGCAAGCTGGCCCTGTCCCCATGCCTCTTGTACATATCCCTCCTACTGAATTCCTGACTTTCCTGTGTTGTGGGGAGAAGGTCTGCATGGAAGTTGCACTCAGATCCAAATGAACTTGGGCAGAAGCCCCATGCAGATCTCTCCCTGTACAATAGGGAAGGGCTGGGGACAGAGCAGAAAAGTGAGAACCACACAAAGATATTGGAGGCAAGGACTACATTCACATCCCTAGCCCTGGTTGCACTTTGACATTCATGTGTTCAGAAAAATGATTGAACACTTTTTTTTACGGCAAACTAAAATGATTGGTGAGGAACTCTTATGCATCCACACCATTAGATATACCAGCCACAGCTTGTGCTGAGCATGTGAAATGAGTTTAATATTTGAGCAGCAATAGTCAGTATCAGTAAAACTCTTGGGAGCAAAGCCAAGCACATGATAGGCTGCTTTGCTCCATTACACACAATCCATGAGCTGTTTCAGTGACAGTTCTAGTACTTCAAACTGCTTTCTGAGAACAACGTACATTCCTGTCAGAAAATTGAGTTAGGCCTGAAGTCTAACTAAATGGTATTTCAGTGTTTTAATATATATATTTGCCAAAGTAGTCAGTGATTAATGCAAGAAGAAATAAACCAAAGCTCTCCGATTCCCATGAAGGTGTAATGGCAGAGCACCTTTTCTCTTGCCTTTGTGTCTTGTGTCTAAAAAGATGCTATTATATTAACTAACAAAGTGGGCAACAATTTAAGTCAAATTTTATGACAGCATATATTTTAGAAAAAATAATTTTCAGCGGAAAGGAGGTGCTTTGCAAACTAAATAACCATATCTAAATAGTTGCTTCTGAAGCTTTACAAGTAACTCGGGATTAACGCTTACTTTTACATCTTTTGTTTCTATTTTTAACTTCTCTGTTCTATACATATTAATAACGAAGGCAGGTTTTTTTGTTCATTTGATTGCTAATAGGATTAAATATCTCAGATGTCAAATGCATATTTGAAAATCCCCTAATTACATTCTTAAGACGATAAACTATTGATTGCCATATTGTGACTCATAAAGAATTTAGTAGCTAAACTTCTTTTCTACAGCATATGCATTCATTTCCTTGCCAAATAACCTGGAGAGTACCAGAAAAACCAGGTAACCAAAATATCACTTCATCATGGAATATGTTATACCCATTCTTCGTTATTGTTCAGTTTTGAGAGTCAAAATGCAAATAAAGCATCACAATTGCTCCAACTATGTATTAGACCATTGTAAATCTCCACTTCCTGGTAAGTTGCTTAATCAGTTGGTTGCAGCTCAAGTTCAGGTGTTTTTGAACAACACATGAACCAGGTGCAATCTTATTTCTGGTACAGGTATAGTCACTCTAACTGACAGCCTATACCTGGTGAGGGACGGGAACAGCGTGAGCTTGTTCTGAGCTTAAACTAGACATTTCTAGCCAGGGTTGCACTCCACCTAAAAGATCTGGTTTGCACAGGAAATTGAAACATTACAAAATGTGCATAATAAAAGAGATAATTATTTCAAGGTAAGGGACATGATTGTAGATAGGATTTATTGTTGGTCACCCTTCTTTCTTTGCTTGAATCATACAAATGTAATACTTTGATTATGCACCTTTTGGCGACAAGGATATTGCTAAAGTTCTTGCAAACTGACCTGAAGCTAAGGAATAGGACAGGATAAGGAGTTGGACCCAGACATTTAAGTGACTTTTGCCAATTCCCACACCCCCTGCAGCCCCTAGCACTACCTACATTATTGTTCTTTTCTTAGCAATTGCTTGATTTACACAGTCGATGCTAAAACTTCTTTATGCAAAGGAATTATATTTATGGTTATTACCGAATAAAATGGCTCACTAGTACTACATTGTCGTATCATAAATAAACATCACTACACTACAATAGCACTAATTGAAATGTGCAAGAATTCAAAGTCTACAGGTTTACTATGAAGGAGTGGGAGGACACACAATGACAGATCTTTATAGCAGAAACTTGCATCTACTAATACTGATAAATGCTGCTCACTTTTATAATAGGATTATATACAAGCACTCAAACACCAGTGTTTTCTACTAATGAGCACCAGATAGCTCAGATTCAGAATACTAAGGGCATGTAACAAGGCAAGATAAGAAAGTTCTATATTACTCTACAGTATTTTTTATCAAGTTACCTTGAAAATTAACATTATTTCTGTGTGTATTTCATAATGTTTTAAACAGAAACATTATATTTTAAAAAGCACATTAAATTAAGCATTAGTTTAAGTCTACCTCTATTTACCCTGCAAAAAATATTCTAATGAAATAGAGAATTACAGTGGTACCTCGGGTTACAGACGCTTCAGGTTACAGACGCTTTAGGTTACAGACTCCGCTAACCCAGAAATAGTACTTGGGTTAAGAACTTTGCTTCAGGATGAGAACAGAAATTGCGTGGCGGTGGCAGCAGGAGGCCCCATTAGCTAAAGTGGTACCTCAGGTTAAGAACAGTTTCAGGTTAAGAACGGACCTCCAGAACAAATTAAGTTCTTAACCCGAGGTACCACTGTACAAATTATAGAAAGTTGCTAACTCATAATTTCCCATTATATCAGCTGATTGAAAACATCATGTATAGATCACATCACAATTCAAATAACCTGTTGCACAGGTTGAAAGTGTCAACTGCACACAAAATTGGCTGCAAGCCACGTTAGATCTAAATCACATTGAGGCTTCCACCTGCCCTGGAATCTCTGTTTTTTGTGTCTTGCTTTGGTCCTTCTGGAACAGGGTGGGGAATGGCACAAGGGCAGTGAAAAGAAGAGAGATTTGGCAAAATTGCAAAAAATTGCCACAACCACATCAGAGTCCCTTCATTATAAGATTGAGTTTAAGGATTCTTCTTTGTAAATAGTATCCATGCCCACCCAGGTTCCTCACTTGGGAGCTGTCTCATGGAAAAAAGAGCTTGAATTCAACAAAGTCAGACTTTGTAAGAGTAGTGGAACTTCTACTGTGCAATGGGACTCCCCCACTTCCTCCCCCCACCCTGCACATCTGTTCTCTCTCCCCCCCCCCCCCCGGAGCAGATTTCGGAGTGACACAACGATGGGGGGATGGGAAGTCCCATTGTGCAAGTCATTCTGCTCTCACATTTATTGATCATTCCAAAAGTGTAAACAGCCAAAATATTTTACACATAGTTGTAAATTCCATATACATTTGTAAAAATTGTATTGTTTAATGCTTTCAACAGCCATGGCACTTTTACTCCAATTTTATATCATTAAATATAAAGGAGAAAGGCAGTAGGCAAGAGGACTAAGCTGAACTCTTCCCTACTTCAATGTCTATGTATTATGAGTTTGTGGGTACCAGACTCCTCTAAATTTCTGGGTTCAGTAGGTGTTAGAATTTAAGGTTTGGGGTGCTAAAACTGGGTGGCAGCCCCTGAAAATCCATGCCTATGGGGTGAGAAACCCTTGCAAATGATGTAGGATATGTTGTGGGAGGGTGTAGACATATGGAGGAATTGGTGCAAACCCACTTCCTTGTGCTAATGGAATAGAAATTTAGGATTCAAGCCAGTATTTGGGTGGGTCTAACCTTATTCCCACAGCACTCCACCCCCCTTTTTGAATATTATTATTTGTATCATCTACATCAGGAATAACTAATCACTTAAGACATTGCAGAAAATAGTGTTAAAAATAATTTTTCATTGGCATAGGTATGTTACTGTGTTCCAATCAGATGCTGAAGTTAATGATTTTCCCAAGTAAGAAGTGAATCATTAGTTGTATAACCATGGCAATGATACGTGATCCTTAAATTCCTTATTTTAACTTTATGTAAAAAATATGTACTTTGCTATATGAGTTCTTACCAATATAAAGCAAGATTCTAGTTTCTTTAATGAATTGCCTAAAAAGATCCTTGCAAACATAAACGGCACTGATACAGAAAAATTAAAGGTAACACACTGAAAAAAATGAAGTGTTTTTTGTTGTTTTTTAAACCTCTCTCCTGTTTCTACATGCTTGGTTAAAAGTCTCTTGACAGAAATAAGAAGATCCTCCCCAGCATATGGAAGAGTTGCTATGCCCTTCCGGGGATGGTCTGTAACTATGTTCACCTCAGGCACGCCAAGGAGAGGTGAATTGTCAAATGTAATTTCAATCACTGGGTGGTTTGGTTGAGTCAGATTAGTTGTATGCAATCATGATAGATAGTTTATCCCAGCCCCAAACTGCCACTTGGGAAATCTTGCACGCAAACGAACAGAAACTCAGTCATTATTAGTGTCAAGAAGGTATACAGAGGCAAAATTTGGTTGGCAGCCAGGCAAGATGAATCAAGGCGAAAAAGTGACCAATTGCATGTTCAAAATGGAAATTGATAGGCACATTGTAGTTTGGGGAGGTTTTAAACATCAGAAAAAGTCATATATTATTAATTGTTCAATGATTAATATTTTAAAAGTGTTCTTTATGGAGAATTTTCTTAAAAAGTCAATGTAAATTAAACACATTAGTGTCCCAATTTTTAAGCCTTTATGGAAAGAACTGTATTGTGGCAAGAAAACACATATATTTTATGTAAGAGTATAAAACTAGTCTGCAAGTACAAACATTTCCCCCCAAAATGAATCACAGCAAAATAATTGCTCATACTAAAATGTTTATATCAGTATCATTCTGTTTATCAAATTTAATGGATATTTCAGTTTGATGAATCACTTCGTATTAGAGAGGTCATTTTCTCTATCCTTTTGTAAGTACTGCTTA
The DNA here is from genome assembly GCF_951804945.1 of Podarcis cretensis. Lineage (NCBI taxonomy): Eukaryota > Metazoa > Chordata > Lepidosauria > Squamata > Lacertidae > Podarcis > Podarcis cretensis. Next base: position 66,475,793 of record NC_137170.1, on the reverse strand, counting down.
ATAATGATTTGCCCTCCAAAGCTATCAGTGTTAGAGCAACAAGATGTTAAAACACTAAGGTGAGTAATCACCAGGTTGGTCCATTAGCAAAAAATTACTGGGAGAAAAAGCCATCAGGTTTCATAGCCTGAAGTGATATGCTCTGACAAATCTAACAGCTCTTTCTATGTCATTCCTAATGCACTTGTCACTCAGTATTACCCATCCTCATTAATGACAATGGGAAAGTTTATCTTGGTAACACGTTTTAAATCATCCACTCTTTACAATGGGACCATGAAATCTCTTATAAAACATGAGGCGGGAACTACATTGACAACAAAAGCTCTTCCTGGCAGCTTTACTCTTAATTCCTGTTCAAGGAATAATCTGTTTATCATAAAATCATACAGAACAATATATTAAATGAAATCTGAAACAAGAATAGGTAGTGTGATTTTCAAACACATAAGTATTTTTACAACATTGGTACTAGGTTACAAACGTTATTTTAAACCAGCATAATTTATATGGCTCTTTGCTTCATCTGTAAATGACAGGATCTGAAAACTATTTTCCTGGAAATTCAGAAATGCTTAAAACAAAAGTGCAAAAAGCACTTTTATTTATTTCCTCACACTATATTCTGCCTTTCCTCTTAATTAAAGTACAAGGTGGCTAAAAATACAAAATAGAACAATCACAATAAATAAGTTATTGTTAAAACACAACAAATCATGATATAAAAAAAGAAATAAAACAGCAACAACAGCCAGAAAATTGCCAGTTACATTCCAAATGGTTAGACAAAAGAATTTTTACTTTACTCTTAAATATGGCCAATGTATGAATCACAGAGTTGGAAGGGACCCCAAGGGTCATCTAGTCCAACCCCCTGCAATGAGATGTCCAGATGTCATTTGGGTGGGAGTTTCATAATGCTCTCTCTTGTGTCATTGTCAAACTAGTAGAATATAGTTAATGCTCGGCCAACAAGAAGGGTGTCTCTAGATGATCTTAGTAGTTGGGTGGGGCAATACTGGAGAAGCACATGGGCCCCAAATCAATCGCTTACAACTTCAATTAATCCCACTAGCCCACAGGCAGCTAGTGAAGAGATCTGAGGACCAGGCTAATGTGATCTACTCTTGCTACCCCAGATAGCAAATGGGCAATGGCATCCCACACCAGCTTCTCCTTCTGGACCAACTTGAAGGGGAATCCCACACAGAACACATTACAGTATACAGGAGGTTATTAGCAGATGGGTAACTGGGGCCAAACTGTTCCTATTCAGGAATGGTTGTAGATGATGGACCAACAGAAGCTAGACAAAGGTGTTCCTCACCACTTGGGCCTCCAGCAACAGTTTAGAATCAAGGAGAACTCCAAAGTTATGAACCTGGTCTTACAGGGGTTGTGCCACACATTCAGAACAGCTTTCTCTCTAATTCCTGGTCTTGGGAACCACTGACCCACAGAGCCACTGTTTTGCTTTAAAATAATTTTTATTAACAGGTCAATCACATCACATTAATTCCAAATCACTTTAGTTCCAAATTACACAGCCAAATTTTTAAATTGTTGTTGGGGGTACCCATACTTCGTGCTCCGAAAGGGATCCAAACATCTCTCTTGCTGCTGCTTTAATGTACCTTCTCTTTGTTGTTTTCCTCATCTTTTTGTTATCATATATTCCTTTCTTTGTGATCTCTGATAGTCTCCACAAGCGGGTTGAAAACAAACGTTGTTATATGCTGTGTGGATTTTACACTCCTCCAAGAGCCATGTGAAAAAAAAAAAAAAAAAAGCAGACGCCATTTCCGCACCTCTGTACAAAACATTCCCACAGTCTGTCCGTTGATTTCCACAGGCCTGCCAGTCATAGAATCATAGAGTTGGAAGAGACCACAAGGGCCATCGAGTCCAACCCACTGCCAAGCAGGAAACACCATCAGAGCACTCCTGACATATGGTTGTCAAGCCTCTGCTTAAAGACCTCCAAAGAAGGAGACTCCACCACACTCCTTGGCAGCAAATTCCACTGTCGAACAGCTTTTACTGTCAGGAAGTTCTTCCTAATGTTTAGGTGGAATCTTCTTTCTTGTAGTTTGGATCCATTGCTCCGTGTCCGCTTCTCTGGAGCAGCAGAAAACAACATTTCTCCCTCTTCTATGTGACATCCTTTTATATATTTGAACATGGCTATCATATCACCCCTTAACCTCCTCTTCTCCAAGCTAAACATGCCCAGCTCCCTTAGCCGTTCCTCATAAGGCATCGTTTCCAGGCCTTTGACCATTTTGGTTGCCCTCCTCTGGACACGTTCCAGTTTGTCAGTGTCCTTCTTGAACTGTGGTGCCCAGAACTGGACACAGTACTCCAGGTGAGGTCTGACCAGAGCAGAATACAGTGGCACTATTACTTCCCTTGATCTAGATGCTATACTCCTATTGATGCAGCCCAGAATTGCATTGGTTTTTTTACCTGCCGCGTCACACTGTTGGCTCATGTCAAGTTTGTGGTCAACCAAGACTCCTAGATCCTTTTCACATGTACTGCTCTCAAGCCAGGTGTCACCCATCTTGTATTTGTGCCTCTCATTTTTTTTTGTCCAAGTGCAATACTTTACATTTCTCCCTGTTAAAATTCATCTTGTTTGTTTTGGCCCAGTTCTCTAATCTGTCATTTTGAAGTGTGATCCTGTCCTCTGGGGTGTTAGCCACCCCTCCCAGTTTGGTGTCATCTGCAAATTTGATCAGGATGCCCTTGAGTCCATCATCCAAGTCGTTGATAAAGATGTTGAATAAGACCGGGCCCAAGATAGAACCCTGTAGCACCCCACTAGTCACTCTTCTCCAGGATGAAGAGGAACCATTGATGAGCACCCTTTGGGTTCGGTCAGTCAGCCAGTTACAAATCCACTGAGTGGTAGCATAGTCAAGACCGCATTTTACCAGCTTCTTTACAAGAATATCATGGGGCACCTTGTCAAATGCCTTGCTGAAATCAAGGTAGGCTACATCCACTGCGTTCCCTTCATCTACCAGGCTTGTAATTTTGTCAAAAAACGAGATCAGGTTAGTCTGACATGACTTATTTTTCAGAAATCCATGCTGACTATTGGTGATCACAGCATTCCTTTCTAGGTGCTCACAGACTGTTTGCTTAATGATCTGCTCCAGAATCTTCCCTGGTATTAATGTCAGACTGACTGGGCGGTAATTATTTGGGTCCTCTCTTTTCCCCTTTTTGAAAATAGGGACAACACTTGCCCGCCTCCAGTCTGCCGGGACTTCGGCTGTTCTCCAGGAATTCTCAAAGATGACTGCCAGTGGTTCTGAGATCACATCTGCCAGTTCTTTTAATACTCTTGGATGCAGTTCATCTGGCCCTGGAGACTTGAATAAATCTAGACTAGCCAAGTATTCTTGTACTATCTCCTTAGTTATTCTGGGCTGGTGTTTCCTCTGCTGAATCATTTGCTCCAAATTCTTCAGGTCGGGCATTGTTTTCTTTATCGGAGAAGACTGAGGCAAATAAGGCATTGAGGAGTTCAGCCCTTTCTGTGTCCCCTGTTTGCATTTCACCATCTTCTCCTCTGAGTGACCCCACGGTTTCTTTGTTCTTCCTTTTGCTACGAACATACCCATAAAAGCCTTTTTTGTTGCTTTTAACCTCTCTAGCAAGCCTGAGTTCATTCTGTGCTTTAGCTTTTCTGACTTTGTGTCTACACATGCTGGCTATTTGTTTGAATTCCTCTTTGGTGGTTTCCCCCCTTTTCCATTTTTTGTACACATCCTTTTTTAATCTTAACTCAGTTAAAAGTTCTTTAGATAGCCACCCTGGCTTCTTTAGGCACCTTCCATGTTTCTGTCTCATTGGTATTGCCTGAAGTTGTGCTTTTACTATCTCCCTCTTAACAAACTCCCAGCCATCATGAACTCCCTTTCCTTTTAGTATTACTGTCCATGGGATCTCACCCAGCACTTCCCTAAGTTTTATGAAGTCAGCTTTCTTAAAGTCAAGAAATTGAGTCCTAGTATGCTTGGCTGCTCCTTTCCGCTGTATAGTAAACTTCAGAAGAGCATGATCACTCGCGCCTAATGATCCTTCCACGTCTACCCCACTAACCAGGTCATCAACACTGGTTAGGACCAGAACTAAAATGGCTGTTCCTCTTGTTGCTTCTCCCACTTTCTGGACAATGAAGCTGTCTGCAAGGCCAGTGAGGAATCTGTTTGACCTTATGCTCTTGGCTGAGTTTGACATCCAACAAATATCCGGGTAATTCAAGTCCCCCAATAATACTATCTCCCTTCCTTTTGCATGCTTGGCCATCTGTTCCAGGAAGGCATCATCTATGTCCTCCGTTTGGCTTGGGGATCTATAGTAAACTCCCACAATGAGGTCACTGTTATTCTTCTCTCCCTTAATTTTAACCCAAATGCTCTCACTTTGGCTTTGAGGTTCTAAATCTTGGATCTCTTTACACATCCCTGACATATAACGCCACTCCTCCTTTCTTGTCTGGTCTGTTTCTCTGAAATAGATTGTATCCCTCCATTATTACATTCCAATCATAGGACTTATCCCACCAGGTTTCAGTGATGCCTATTATGTCATATTTAGTTTGCTGTACCAAGAGCTCAAGCTCATCTTGTTTATTTCCCATGCTTTGCGCATTAGTGTACAGACATTGAAGTCCATTCATCATTCCCCCATGTCTCTTATTTAAGGATTTTTTCCTCCCACCACTAGGTCTGCGTGCTGTTTGCTCCATTTGGTCTATGACATTTGGATGATCATCTTCATCAATTGATAGACTCCTACCTTCAGGAGCACTGTTTTCCTCCCCCACATTAGTCAGTTTAAAGCCCTCCTGATGAGGTTTCTGAGATTTTTGGCAAAAACATTCCTCCCAACCGTTGTGAGGTGCAGCCCATCGCTTGCCAGAAGTCCATCTTCAAGAAACTGCAGTCCGTGATCTAAGAATCCAAACCGTTCCTGTTTACACCATTTGCGAAGCCAGCTGTTCACTTCCACTATTTTCCCCTCTCTCCCTGGGCCACATCGTTCAACTGGGAGTCTCTCATCAATTTTCTTAGGGGGCCCTGTCAGGTCCAACTCACATTCTGATATAGTAACGAGCCATGGTCCTCCTCCCCCTCGTCCTCCTGTAGGCAGGCCTGCCGTAACAAATCTCTTTTTATTGCTGCATCACAAAGAACTTTCATTCCTTCCCGATCTTCCCACCAGCCATGTCTTTGATTAGTAATTTATTTCCACACATTTCTTAATCCTCCTGCTTGTGATCAGTTAATTGCAACGATTCTTTTCTTGGGGGGGGGGTTATTAGGTACTCACCTAAGACAAAAAAAGAAAAGTTCCCCCCTCCCCTTTTCAGTTCCGCTACATACCAATCCTTTGATGAATCTTCATGATTTATTGTTAAATCCAGCCCATCACTTCCACTTCACAGAGATCCCTTTAATTAGCAGTCTTTACTCCCGATCTTCACTTGAAGTATGTGCATTTGCTTCTCTCTCTAATTGTTTATTTCGAGCTACTGCAGCTAGTGTGCGATCAGAGACAGCGTCCGGGAGAGCCGGACCCACACAAGGGCTTTGTGCCTAGTGCCCTCACCCCCTTCTTTCGAATCCAGGGGTGATTTATGGCCACAGCAGGCAAGGCAGTGTTCCCCATTTCCTTGGGGCAACAAGGGAGGCTGCATACTCCCATATCAGACTCTTAATTACCTCGTGTGAGCCGGAGAGATGTTATTGTCGGCCATCTTCCAATGCGCCCCTAGTGGCCCCCCAGAGCCACTGTTTTGAGAAGATTCACTTCAGTTTAATGGCCCTCATCCAATTCATCACTTCAACACTTTCTTCTTATTCAGACGGAATGAGTAGTGCTGGGTATCATACATATATTGCGGGTTTTGCACTTCAAACCGTTGTACGTATTTGTTTGCTTAGTAATGCATAAATCCCTTGCAAATTTTGAAATATTTATTTAACTTGTTTAAAAAAGCAATATAGCACTTCCTATTTAAAAAATTCAAAGCTGTGTATTAAAACAATAATAAAAAAACAAACAGAAACAATAATACATGATTTCTGATAATATAAAAATCACAAGAATACAGTAACCATAAAAGCTGACTGCACCCACCAAGCAATATTAATGGCTAGGAAATGCCTAGGCAAACAAGTATGTTTCCCACATGCTTTGAAAACATAATACTATTATTGTATGTCCTATTTCTGAAAGGAGGATGTTTCACATGATGGTTGGTAGTACAACTGTGAAGCGGTCGCATCATGGATTTTTGAAGGCTGCAAATTATGATCTTACTGCAGAGTTTCCCAAACATGGGTCTCCAGCTGCTTTTGGATCACAACTCCCATCACCCTTAGCTAGCAAGACCAGTGGTCAGGGATCATGGGAACTGTAGTCCAAAAACAGCTGGAGACCCTGCCTTACTAAATTGGCAGGTCTATGTGGTAGAAGGCATTTTCTTTAGTAACCTTAGACCAAGTTGTAAACCAACAGTAGATCCTTAAACATGGCTTGGTAACAGATTGACAGTTAGTCCAGTTTCTTTAACAGGTGTTACACGATCATGTTAGGGTGCAAACAAGCTCCTGCATTTAATACCAACTGCATAATCTTATTTGTTTGTATATTTATTTTTTGATTTGTATACCACTCTTCATCCAAAAATCTCAGGGCAGTTCACAGCACTAAATGCAAAAACTGAACCAAAAACAGAGCAAACCAATAACCGCCCCCCTCACAAACACATTTAAAAGGACATAGAATAGCCCAGTTGAAGAAGAACATTTTTGCTTGGGGGCAAAAGATGTACAGTGGTACCATGGGTTAAGAACTTAATTCGTTCTGGAGGTCTGTTCTTAACCTGAAACTGTTCTTAACCTGAGGTGCCACTTTAGCTAATGTGGCCTCCCACTGCTGCCGCTCGATTTCTGTTCTCATCCTGAAGCAAAGTTCTTAACCCGAGGTACTATTTCTGGGTTAGCGGAGTCTGTAACCTGAAGCGTCTGTAACCTGAAGCATTTGTAACCCGAGGTACCACTGTATAATGAAGGCGCCAGTCGAGCCTTCCTGCAGAGAGCATTTTACAAATGGGAAGCCATTGCATACAAGGCCTGTTCTTGTGTTGCCATCTTCCAGACCTCTTGCAGAGGAGGCACATGAAGAAAGGCCTCCGATGATGAGATGATAATCACAGGGTCCAGGTCAGTTCATATGGGGAGAGACGGTCCTTGAGGTATTGCTGTCCTGAGCCATTTAAGGCTTTATGGGTCAAAACCAGCACTTTGAATCGGGCTCCAAAACTCATTGGCAGCTAATGCAGTTCGGCTAGGATCAGTGTAATATGCTCAAACCATCTTGCCCCAGAGAGCAACCTGGCAGCTTAATTGTGCACCAGCTGAAGTTTCTGAATTCAGTGCTGCGCTCTGGAACTAGTCCCATAGGTAGGAAAAATAAAGAACTGGATCTTTGAAAATATGTCAAATCATTTCGTAGACATCCATAAGACCTCTAGTTAGAGGGGTATGCTGGAGGCGGGGAGACTTGCATCCAGAAATATGCTAATTAACAAATAACCATATGCATTGACCCCCCACTGGCACAAGGCCTCTGTAAACTGCATGGCAGCATATATATCTCCCTCTTGTGCAGATCTCTGGAGTTTTTAATCTTCATAATATTAATAGGCTTGTGCTTATTTTTACTTTTTGGTCTAGTAAATGCAGAATGACTTCAGACGTGATGCAAAGCATCTCACAGAAGCCCAGTAAAAGGAAATCTGAGCCATTCATACAGAAGAGATGTGTCAGATCCAAAGTCAGTTGTAGTTTATATTTGATTCAAAAACAAAGGAAGCAGGAAAACCATTGCTATGAATGCTATGGACATGCTACATCAAATTACATATTAAGTAGGTTCTGATAAGAGAACTGCCAATTCAATCTACTTTTAGTCAGCTGGAATGCTTACTCTTAAAGGGAAGAAAAAGCAATGTCAGGCAAGATATGTGACCCACGTGTAAGCAGGTTTCCACACAGGTATTGCTAACTGGATCAGGAACTAAGGCAGTAAATTGGATGTGCATCCAAGCATGGATGAGGTTTATCCACCATGTGTCGCTTTCAATTGGATGTGTATTCCAGTCCATATCCAGATGTTCATCCCTAACCATATATAAATACCCTTTTGAATAGTGACAAAAGCCAGTAAGATACATCCTCCTTTGGGCCTCATACTGTCCAGCCCTGGAAAAATCCAGTTATTATTCTGCAACGTTCTGAAAATATTTTGGATATTATTATTTTTTACACATCATTAAGCATTAATGCCTCAATGTGCATAATAAAACAAAAAGTTACAAGAAAAAAGTGACTAAAATGTTGTTGGCATCTGTCTGTATCGAAAGTCAGTGAAGTGTGCTGTGGGAGGAGTTATACTCAGATGTATAAAATAAAATTTACATGGACTAAAGCTATTTTTAGGCTTCTGTCCTATACACGCTTAACTGGGAATAAGCTCCAACACTGGGGCTTACTTCTGAGTAGATGTGTACAGGATTGCACTCTAAGATATTTAAGCACTCACTTGTCTTATATCACACAGGGAAGCTCCTGGTAGTTATCTATTGCAATACCTGCCCACATTTAATATTTATGCTGCCTCACACTCCATTCATTTTTAGAGAGAATTAAAGAAGCAGCTATAATAACTGAATAAAACTATGGGAATGTTACTTTAGTTCTGATGATGCAGACCCAAGCAGAAATAGCCATGGCCATGGCACTGCTGTGCTCATGAAGAACTAAGCTACATGCCATTCAGCCTTTTGAAACTACAGTGTTTATTTATTTATTTACTGGCACTGCATGTATAAGCAGTCATACACAAGTTGATTGCACGTAAGTGGGGGACGCTTGTTACTAAGAATTAACAACATTCTTAGGACAGACTATTGGATAGGTAATGGAACACATGAAAACCAACTTCAACTGTTCATCTAATTTTTGGTCTCTAAGGTGCTACTGGAAGGAATTTTGTTTTATTTTGTTTCGACTATGGCAGACCAAGACAGCTACCTACCTGTAACTGTTCATCTAATGAAACTATTAACACAGAGGGAAAATATTCTACTATGGAATATGTGTACCTGGAGTTTTGCATGAGCGAAAACTGCTTATCTGAGCATGGGAGGCAGATTGAAAGTATATGGGTAAAAATTGTAGGAGAGGAAAACAACAGTGATCTTACTATAGGTGTCTGCTATGGACCTGAAAGCCAAACTGATAACTTGAATGATGCCTCCCTACCGCAGATTACCAAACATTCAAAAAGGAGAGGTATAGTACTAATGGGAAGTTTCAACTACCCCAATATGTGTTGGAACTCAAACTTTGCCAAGACTGTAAGGTCCAACAAATTCCTCAATTAATTCACTGACCACTTCATTTCCCAGAAGGCAGAAGAAGCATCAAGGGGGTCATCTCTCTTGGACCTGGTCCTCACCAACAGGGAGGAACTGATTGAAGAAGTGAAGGTACAGGGAACCTTGGGAGGAAATGATCAGGCCTCTGGTTTCATTATAAACACGCAAGGGAAAGCTAAGTGTAGTTGGACATGCATGCTGGATTTCAAAAAGCTTAAGGAACTACTGGGTGAAGTCCCAAGGAAACTGAGATGGCACTGGCTGCCTTACACTTCCTACTCAGATTATCATAATGGTATTGGACCTGACGCAGGGCTGCTTGTTCCTGTTGTGCTTAATTAACATGAGAAGCCCTCCACCACATGGGAACAGACCATGCTTTGGCTCCTCTCCATGCCAGCATTAAACCAAGGAAACTGGTTAAAACTGGTGAAGAGCCACAATGTGGACTCCTCCTGTATTTATATTGCTGTAATTTTTATTTTCTTTAGTTGTTAAATATGTTTTACCATCCTTTCCACAAAATAGGTTAACAATATTAAAGTACAGATGGATAAAAAAAACCTGAACAACTACCTAAATAAACTTAATCTTTATAGTGGCCATAAACAAGCAACCCTGAATCATTTGCCTGCTGTTAACATGTGAACAGAGAAGCATCTATACAGAACTCCCTTGGAAAGTCACAGAACGTGAGAGAACCTCTCCACTCTCAAGTCCCTACCAAACATTCTTCAGATGCTGGTGGGAGAGAAAGAAAGTCCTTTCCCAGAGATCCAAACTGGCTTATATGGGAGAATACAGTATTTCAAATAACTTGGTCCCAAGTTGCACAAGACTTTCTAGGTCATAATCAGCACTTTTGTGCTTGGAAATAGTCTGGTAGCCAGTGAAGCTGATGTAACAGCAATCTGGCAGACCCACAATGAGTTTGTTATGGTAGTCTAAACAAGATGTAACTAATGCATGTCTTGCCACAGCCAAATCAGACATAGAATCATAGAATTGCAGAGTTGGAAGGGACTCTGAGGATCATCTAGTCCAACCCCCTGCAAGAATATGCAGCTGTCCCATACGGGTATCGAACCTGCAACTTTGGTGTTACCAGCACCACACTCTAACCAACTCTAACCAACCATCCAGGCTGACATCTCCAGGAACAAGCATCATTGGCTCATTAGCTTTAGCAGTATCAAAAGCACTCCTGGTTACTTCAGTTGATATGGGCATTCATGTTCAGGGCTGAAACCAAAAGTAAAGTGAATCTAAGTCTCCAAAAAATGTGCAACCCTATCCAAGACAGGGTGAGGTCCCACATGATCTTGGTGGCATAGGAAGGAGTGGCAGTGCAGCAACTCCCCAGTTTTAAAACTCCATCCTTAGTAAAAGGTCTATATATCTAAAGACTGAAAGGACGACTATATCGATTAATCATACTGTACTACAGCTTTCAGCTATGATAATGCTAATCATGAGGCACTGATATAAAAGCTGCCCTACTGGGAAAGTGTTCTCTGTTAAGATGTTTAAATTAATCCCTCACAAGGAAGACACAAAGAATGGTATTTGATTCTGCTTCCTGGTTCAATGTTCTTGAGCATAATCAAGGAGTGATCTGGACAGGCTGACGAAACCTTTCACTGTCTTCTTCATCTGACAAGATTTTTTTTGTGTGTGTGTGAAAACATACATAATGTATTATTTGTTTTTGTTGTACAGTTGTTATATAGTACTGATGGCTGAAAATAGCACTTCAATTTAAAATTCGCACTACTTTTTGCAATATAATTTGAGGAAAAGGAGACTAGATCAGATCAGAGAGCTGCAACAACTGTGGAGGGTTTTCCATATGTAATTTGAAATGACATAGGGCTGGTTCAGAGACCCTGAAAAATCCTGACCAGACAAATGAGAATTAGCAACATGGAATCAATTTCATCAAAGCACCTTGCTTATGAACCTCCCTGAGGTTTCTTCTTGTCAGTGGAGAGAATACTTAGCTAGATGGACAACTTGTCTGATGCAGAATGGCAATGCTTATGTTCTCAAGGGAAGCCTATTCTGATAGGCAGGTATTCTGATGGACCAGCATAATATACAGAATACATCCCAAAATGAACTGAAGAGCAATGCTGTAAAGATGAGAAGTGAAGTATCAAGGATGATGACTGGGCATGGGAGGGATGGCATCAGTATGTTTTCCCTACCTAGGGCAGTACGGTATTCAGAAAATAATTTCTTCATACTTGGGGCTGAGCAACTTTCTTGGCTACACCCCCATCTATTTTTTGCATACAACCACAGGGCAATACTGCACAGAAAATAAAATTGTTGCTTTTTAATTGATTCAGTCAAAGGCATCCAGGGATCACCTGTGATGCGGCAGTGGCTACCAGGGAAAGGGCTTTTCCATAGTGTCATCTCCGCTTGGAAATGTTCTTTCCAGAAAAGGTTGCATGGAACCATTTCTCATGTCTTTTCAACATTAGGCAAATATATTTTCACAGGCTTTTAAACTTTTAAATTTATATAATTTTGCTTGATTTGTGTGGTCTTTTTATATATTGCTGCTGTTTATGATTATTTCTTTACCTTTTATTGTAAGCTGCACTGACACCTTTATAGAGTAGGGTGAACATCTTAATAATGACAGTTGAAAAGACAAAAATTGGTGTGTATTATTATTATTATTATTATTATTATTATTAAGTTTAAGTTTTGATACCACACTTCATCTGAACATCACAGGTTGGTTTACAATAAAAAAAAAACAAAAATAACCACAATAACAAACAAAAGCAATACTCCCCTCAGTTTAAAAGGCCATAGATGGTTTAATTAGAGGCCTGGGAGAGGAGGAATGTTTTTTCCTGGAAGATAAGATACGTAACAAAGGAGCCAGGCAAGTCTCCCTGGGGAGATCACTCCACTAATACAGAACCACTGCAGACAAGGCCTGGACTGGTTCATATGGGGAAAGGCGATCCTTGAGGTACTGTGGTCCTGAGCCATTTAAGGCTTTATAGGTCAAAACCAGCACTTTGAATTGGGCCTGGAAACTAACTGGAACCTAGTGCAGTTGTGCCAGGATTGGTGTTATATGCTCAAATCATCTTGCCCCAGTGAGCAATCTGGCCGCTGAATTGTGTACCAGCTGAACTTTCTGAACTATATTCAGAGGCAGCCCACAAATATATTGCATTGCTGTAATCTAACCTTACCAGAGTGTAGATGACCAAAGTCAGGATATCTCTGTCCAAATAGGGGCACAGCTGGGTCACCAGCTGTAGCTGATGGAAGATGCTCCATGCCACTGAGGCCACCTGAGCCTCAAGCAACAGCAATTGATTTAGAATACCCCCAAGTTGCGTACCTACTCTTTCAGAGGGGTTGTAACCCCCATCAAGAGCAGGCAACCTCCCATCCACCCAGTCTACAGAATTGCCCACTAACAGTGCCTCAGTCTTATCTGCGTTGAACTTCTATTTGTTGGCTCTTATCCAGTCCATTACTGAAGCAAGGCAACCCACTAGCACATCTACCGCCATACCTGCAGATGTAAAGGAGAAGTAGAGCTGTGTGTTATCAGCATATTGCTGACAATGTACTCCAAAATTTTGGATGACGCTGTTCAGCGATTTCATGTAGATGTTAAACAGCATGGGGATAAAATTAAACCCTGAGGAACCCCACCTTGAAGGCTCCATGGGGCTCAAGAGCTCTCCCCAAGCAGCACCCTATGGAAGTGACCATCCAAGTAGGACTGGAACCCCCACAATGCAGCGCCTAACTCGGACAAACAGCTCCAGTACCATGGTCAATGGTATTGAAAACTGCTGAGAGGTCGAGGAGAATTAACAAGGACACATTTTTCCTGTATCTCCCAACAAAGGTCAAAATAGTGTGACCAAAGCAGTTTCTGTGCCAAAACAATAACAGCAGTAGCAGTGTAGCATAGGTCAAATTAAAACAAGGGGAAAGTAACACACAGCAGAAACAACATAAAGGAAATTAGCTTAAAGTAGAGCTGCATGCCATGGATTTGAAAAAACAAGCCTGGTAGAATTCTTCAAGTTAAGAGCTTCAGTCAGAAAATACAGATAGTCTGTATAGTAGATTTCAATATGTGATGATACTATGGTTTTCAAATTCAATGCACATATACTATTGTATTCTTAATGTTTCTACACATCAATATGCAGATGAGGGAAAAGGAACTGAATTTCACATATTTTGGTCAAAGCAATGATAGTCTAAAAGTAGTAATTCAAAACTTTGGATGAAGTGTAGTCAGTATTTAAAAACCATTTATTTATTCAAAACTTCTGAAATAATGCATTTCATTTTTGACAGGCAGTCTTTTACAATATTGAAACCCAATCCTTGATTTCATCAAACCTTTCATATTCTGTGCCTTATTCCTGGAAGGCTTATGCCAAAACGATTTAGTTTGATTTTCTTTAACAATGGTAGGTTGGCTTGACAGCATCTGACAAAACAATTCAGTGAAGTACTGCATACCAGGTAAAAAGAACCTGAACTGGCTAGTAGATGAAATAATGCCGAATGGGACATGCAGGTATGGAAGAAAAAATCCTGTAGGTACTTTATTGCTTTAAAAAGATTACACTTAATTTCAAATAACTAAATTTAAAAGTTATTTCATACCTGCAAATTTTTATCTACCATTTAATTCTTTTAGTTTGGTGCCTTTAACTTAAGTACCTATTGCTCCATCCAGTCTAAATGAATGGGAATAACTCACAACTAAAATGTCTTTTGGTTTGGTCCTTTGTCCTTTTAAAGTGAGAATATACACTGTTGGGAGAAATGGTTCCTTTGATCTGCTGCCTTCTAGCTCTTGAGCTGAAGTGGAAACTCAGGAGTGTCATGTTCATATAAGGATGTGTTTCTTGTTATAGAACAAGGAAACATCCAACGTGGCCTTTATGTTTCATGTGAACCTCAAAGCTCTTTCATTTCCTAAAGGCAAAAGCAGCAGTAAGTTACTACATACTAAATGTTAACACCTTCAGACGTGTCCACACAATGTCTTTAGTCCTCCAATATTATATAGGTTTCCTAGATAACACACAGCCCATACTTCCTTTCCTTCTGTAACAGTTTCTTGACAGTAGAGACCATAACACCTTTCCCCCCCGCAGAGGTTTTATGACTGGCTTACTAGGATTCTCTTGGTTCTCATAGTGCTAAATAATGTACCTGTGAAAAGCAGGTCTAACAGCCTGAAGGCTCTGTGAGAATAGGGAATTGGGGCCCTCAGCTGCACTCAAATTGCCTGGAGCTCTTGCTACAAAGGGAAGCTGGGGAATGCATTGGATGGTCCAAGATTTTTCTCCCCTCAAATGATGTTTATATGGTGCATACAATTCAAGAAATTAGGTTGTTTTAAAGGAGCTTTAATAGCAACAACCATCTCTTGGTCAGTCTTAACTTTCCATGTGTACTTTAAAGAGCTCTCAAATCACTCCCCCAACAAAGTGGCACTGCATAACAAACTTTGTCACAATGGTAGCATTCTGGATAATCCCAGTGTGGTGCTTCTTACTGTATGAGTACTCCCTTAGTGAACACAATGAGAACATGCCTTTTTGAAACAAAACAGCATTGTCCAATTCTAGCAATTTGTACCACTACTTCCAAAGTGATATTGCATCTACTAAAATGCAAAAGTCTCCATTTCATGGCAAGCAAGGTGGATGCAAAGCAAAGCAAAGCAAAGCAAAGCAAAGCAAAGCAAAGCAAAGCAAAGCAAAGCAAAGCAAAGCAAAGCAAAGCAAAGCAAATACTACCACTTTGGCAATAACTACAATTCCAGTCAGAGGTACAAAGAAAACTCAGTCATGCTTTAAGATGGACTTCAGCAGGGTTTGCACTTAACATTTTCTGTATTTCACTTTAAGACTCTTTCAACATGTCTTGCAGTGTTGTGAAAGAAGGATTGCCGTTTTCTTATTTGTAAAGATCTTCTAAATAAAGATACTTGGTCCATAACGGTATAGGGGACATTGAAACACTCAAAGCTGATGGGCCATAAATAGACACCAACAAGCTGTGCTATTTTTCTAGAAAAAGAATGAATGCCTCTATATCCTTACGTGTTTCCACCTGCCTGAGAAAAGCCAGTGGTGTGATTTTTAACAGTGGGTGATTCATGGACAAAGCCCACTAAATGAAGCCTAACACTTTGCTTCTCCATAAGGTACAATATCAGTTATAATACCAAATCAAGGTGTAGCATACAGGTTGCATTACGCACCAAGCAGTTCCTGATTTAGATCATGAGCTTGCTTAGGCAAGGGTCAACCTGTCATTGGCAATATGATGGTGGTATTGATGTTGCTGCTTATCCTCACTATCATCTACCTTACAGGGTTGCAGAAAGGCTTGAAAAAAGGACAGTATGGGAAAAACCTTGAACATTCTCAGTTGCAGTATACAGAGCTCCTCCAGAAGACCTTCAGCATTCATCCTGTTTTGCTTGCACAAAGCTTACAGAGAGGTTTGTTTATACCTGGTCTTTATTGGGAACTTGTGCTTCTTTACTTGTGGGATGGTCGTATGATGACCAGCATTCATCCTGATTTGCTTATGGGGTATCTTACGTTAGTTGTTCATTTTGGGGTAAACAAATCCTGCGTCCAGTCAGGCTTCCCCTCGCGGCTCTGTTGGGGAGCTGACCTGGCAGGTGAGCAGAGTAGCAGCGGTCCTGCGTCCGTGTGAGATAAGGGATAAATCAAGTCCAAAGACAGTTCGGTTCTTATCTCTAGAAGCGTTTATTTACAAAGCAGTAAATCCATCAGAAACCTCCGACATGTTCCGTGCTCCAAAAGCACACACACGCAGCCTCTAAGCTGAGCTGCGTCTCAGGCAGAAGCGAAAGCAAGTCTGAACAGTGACATAGACTGTGACGCACTTCTCTGCGTTACGCTCCTCCCAGATACAGGACACCACGGAGTTTTAACCCTGTCAGTTCCAAACTCCACAGTTCATTCACCCCACACTTTTCTATGCATTTCCTCATCACTTTCCTAACCCCAAAAAGTCCAGTGTTGTTGGTTTTTTTAAGTGGATGTGTTGCGTTAGGGTGCGAGAGTCCTTTCAACCACTTTAATTGTGCAAACCTGAAGTTCTGGTATGTGTTGAATACCATAGGGTACCTTGATTTCAGTAAGGCTTTTGACAAAGTCTCCCATGATACTGTTTTGAGGCAACTGAGGGGATGCTCATCAAATTTACAGATGGTACCAAACTGGGAGAGGTAGCTAATGCTGCAGAAGACAGAATCAGAATTCAAAATGACCTTAACAGATTGGAGAACTGGGCGCAAGCTAACAAAATGAATTTCAACAGGGACAAATGTAAGGTTCTGCACTTAGGCAGAAAGAACCAGATGCACAAATATAGGATGGGGGACACCTGGATTGACAGTAGTACATGTGAAAAGGATCTAGGGGTCTTGGTGAACCACAAGCTTAACGTGAGTCAACAGTGGGATGCAGCAGCAAAAAAAGCTAATGCTATTGTAGGCTGCATCAACAACAGTATAATGCCCGGATCAAGGGAAGTAACAGCACCACTCTATTCTGCCTTGGTCAGACCACACCTGGAATACTGTGTCCAATTCTGGGCACCATAATTTAAGAAGGATGTTGACAAGCTGGAACGTGTGCACAGGAGGGCAACCAAGATGATCAAGAGTCTGGAAACCAAACCTTCTGAGGAGCGGTTGAAGGAGCTGGGTATGTTTAGCCAGGAACTGGGTGTTTTAGCCTGATAAAGAGAAGACTGAGAGGAGATAGGATAGCCATCTTCAAATATATCAAAAGCTGTCACATGGAAGAGGTAACAAGCTTGTTTTCTCCAGCTCTGGAAAGCAGGTCTTGAACCAATGGCTTCAAGTTACAAGAAAGGAGATTCCAACTAAACATACAGAAAAAACTTTCTGACAGTAAGAGGTGTTTGACAATGGAATGGTCTCCCTCAGAGAGCTGTAGACTCTCCTTCCTTGGAGATTTTAAAGCAGAGGTTTGGTGGCTACCTGTCATGGATGCTTTAGCTGAGAGTGCTGCATTGCAAGGGGTTGGACTAGATGACCCTTGGGTTCTATGATTCCTCTTTTGATGTCATTTCAGAACAGCAAGAGGCAGGATTTTATTCAATAAAAGGTAAAGTTATGGTTGTTTGATTGTGTTGTTTTTTTAAAAAAACTTTTCCCCTGGTTGTATGGGCTAGGGAAAATAAGTTTTCCCCAGCTGTCTGACAACAAATTGGTAGGCATCTGCCCTGTGTGCATGTGTATGTAGACTGCTATAGTAAGAAAGTAATTACTTTTACTCACTATCCAGACATATTAGTCTCATGTTTGGGGGTGTAGGGAGTCCTTTGTATATGTAATCCCAATAGGGCTTACTTCTGGAAAGAGCTGCACAGGATAGGGAATTCTAATCTGAAGTACCCATTGCAAAAACTAAAGCAGGGTAGTCTTTACTCTGAATTAGTTAATCTGCAACACTTTTGTCTCTTGCTTCATACATCATCAGTTCTGGTTCCGCCCACTGCCAGCATGTGCCCCAATAGATCAACTACAAGGGAATGCAACCCTTGACAGAAGAAAGGTTCCCAACTCCTGTTGTACACCTTTAGACATATATTTTGTTCAAAAGAAAAACAAGAAGCAGATTCTTAGAAATTCATTATGCCCAATTTACTCTTTTAGTTATTCAATGGAAGAATGACACAAAAATATAATATCAGATGTAGTTATATAGATATTGATCACTGGGAATCTAGAATAATTCAAGTACAAATTTTGCCCTGGAATCATAGATCAAAGCACTTCCGTTTTCCACATTCTATAAACTAGAAATTATTGACATTAATTCATTAATTGTCGTACAGTGCAGTCTGTAAATATCTAACTCCTAAATGCAGGAAAAGTATAGCCTTTTCCAGTCAGTCTTTGAATACATGTATAGGGGATAATGGGGATTATGTATGCTGTCTTCACCTATTCTTTATGTACCTTCACAACTGGAACAGAACCTGTGTGTGTATGTCAGTTCCTGGAAGTGTGAACCATGCAAATACACTTTTATATAGACAGACACTGTTCCTACCTTCAGGGTGGGGCCTACCACAGTAATTCCCCTCCCACATGTTTAAATCACTGCAATAAATTCCCCTGGAAATTACTCATTACAATTCTAGTGTTAAATAACGTTAATCATACTTAGAGTAGAACTACTGAAATCAATTACAGTATCTTAAGTAACTTGTGTTGGTTGATTTCAGTGGGTTTACTATGAATATGACTTAACAGATAATACTTGTACTGTATTTTTTTTTACAAAAAAATCTGTGATTATGTACTTTACTCTGTACAACACAGCTGGGTAACCTGTGAAAATGCTGAATAGTATCTGATTATACTATGACTTCTGCACAGATTACACTCCCTGCCAAATACTGCTTTTACACAGTACAATATATAATAATATATGGGGGGGGACTATTTTTTTCTTTTAAAAGGCATGAAAGGGAAGAAAAAAATACATACTAAGGAGGAAACCAAGTGTTCAGGTTATTTTTAGAGGTAAGGAAAAAGGAACAGTCTCTCTGGTGATTGCAAGTTCTACCATGAAAGGCCACTGACAATGTAAGTCCCACCATGGCATCAGATGGAATGAAATTTGCATACAACAAGCAGTGTCTATGCATGCCAAAAGAATTCCCGAAGCAAGTTTCTAATGCAGAGAGTACCTATAAATTGGAGATTGGTCTTAAATCCAAGCTATTACTTTATTAGTCAGCAAGGTAAACTGAATAGAGCAGACATATTCTTATCACAATTGCCTTTATCAGGGGTCAGCAAACTTTTTCAGCAAGGGGCCGGTCCACTGTCCCTCAAACCTTGTGGAGGGCCAGACTATTTTTTGGGGGGTGGGGTGGGGTGGGGGAATGAACGAATTCTTATGCTCCACAAATAACCCAGAGATGCATTTTAAATAAAAGCACACATTCTAATCATGTCAAAACACCAGGCAGGCCCCACAAATAACCCAGAGATGCATTTTAAATAAAAGGACACATTCTACTCATGTAAAAACATGCTGATTCCCGGACAGTCCGCGGGCCAGATTTAGAAGGCGATTGGGCCAGATCCAGCCCCCGGGCCTTAATTTGCCTACCCATGGCCTAAATCATTCTACTACTATGCTACTGAAATCTCAATATATAGCAAGTAACACAGTACCACTTGTAGAAGCTCATGGAACCATCTAGCCATTATATGGGCCACTGATGCAAGGTCAAGTTAGCCAAGACTTACTGTATATAGATGGTATAAATGATAGAAGTGTGGATCATTTTTGCAGTCAAACCAACAATTATGTTTTGCCAGCCAGGCACACAAAGGGGCTGAGGCTCACAGAGCTTTCCTGTGAATTTGCTAGAGAGAACTCTATGAGATCAATTCCTCTGCTGCCTTGGCAGGAAGCTGTAACACCACATACTTCCTTTCTGCCTGGCAGCCTCCCTTTCTTCATTGTGCTTCCAAACTGACCATACATTCAGGTTTGAGCTCTGCAGCTTAGACACCACTTAAACTTACATTTTGTTATTTTGTAATTTAGGTATTAGTTACAAACCTGCTTTCATAATTGCTACTGCAAACAGCTGCTTCAAGACTTAGGCTATGTCAGTAAATGTAACTTTTATTTCTTCACAAATCAATGTTTGTGTGATTGTTGTCTTTAAGGGGGAGAAAAGGGGTAATACCAGGAAAATCTATTCTGCCTTAAAGCATCCTGGATTGTTGTTTCTAGAAGATTAAATCAAACTTGTATTAGCTTCCAATTTTAAAGGAAGCAAAGGGTGGTACTCTGCCAATCCCACGTGAGAAAGGAAGGATAATAACTTAATAATATTCCATCTCCTAGTGTCTAAATCCATTCCCACAAACCATGACTAATACTTGATTTTTTTTGGTATGATGAAAAATGACATCCATATATTTTATGTGGCCTCCTTCTTCAATGTCTGAGCATGCAGCTGTTATAGGAGTCAAGAAGTGGAATACAAAAAGGGAGGTGTGAGGAGGTCGTTGAAACAAGTGAATGAAAGATAAGATACTGAAATTGTATGATGTGTGCTAAACTGTTTTTGTTTTGTTTTGTTTTGTTTATTGCGTTAGTGTTGTGTAATCTTTTTATATTGTATTGTATTGTCTTTTTTTGTATTTTTTCTTTCTTTTTTTGTAGTGTTTAAAAGTAATAAATATTATTTTTTTAAAAAAGAAAGAAAGCTCATACCAATAACAAACTTAGTTGGTTTCTAAGGTGCTACTGGAAGAATTTTTTTTATTGTTTCAACTCCCAGGAAAATGAGGTTAGGATTGCAGCCATATATACATATATCTTAATTTTAAATAACATATTGTATATGATAAGACAGAAATACAATATTTAATCAGTATCTTGAGTATTCTTTCCAACTGTTTTGTCAAACCAGGTAGTGCCCTGCTAGCCAAATTCAGATGGAGCATGAGAATGAAATACAAAAGTAAACAGGCCTAAAGCAGCCTGAGGGAAAGTCAGGAAGATGGCAATTTCAATCATTTGGAATAATACCAAGGCAGCCCTAGGCTTTCCTCAGAATGGAAACATGTCACCATTACTGCAACATTTCAACAAATCAGAATGCAGAAGAATGGAACACTTATGTAATCACATCAGCTGAACAGCACTTTACTCAGCATTTAAGTGGAAAATAATTATGAAGAAATTCCATTTATGTGAATGGCATAGCATAGATGTCCAAGGAAAAGAATAGTTCCCTTAAAGTTCTGTTTGGAGTTAATGCAAAAACACATTGCTGAGTTTTTAAAAATAACTTTTACAAAAATGTCTCTGAAATGATGAGGAACAAGTTATATAAAATAAAAGCATAAGATGTGGCAAAAGATCTGTTAATTCAAGGTACACTAAATACAAATTGTATTTCAAGCCCTTTTCTGTCAGAGAGTTTCATTAAGTTAAACAGCATGTCATATTATTCTACTGAAAAATCAAAAATATTTCAAATATTTAAGGAACTTACCTAATCAGTACATTTTTAGTATGTGTCTAGTCATGTAGCCATCTTTTACTCAATCATCAGAAAATCAAAGGCAAATTGGCATGACTCAACCCAAACTTTAATACCGCATGATTGTGTCGTGTAAGCTTGTTTTGTGTGATGGCTGCTGTGGTTTTAGCAGAGAGATTAACGACCGGACCTAAGCTGGCCTCCAAACCTTGCCCTGCTGATGCCTCAAGCCCTTTGAAGTCTGACCATCATACCTGGCAAAACAACAGTGGGAACTAGGCTGGTGTCAGATCTAATCAAGTTGCCTGCCTCAGCATAGCTAACTATGGGGTACACTAATTGGCCCAATTGCGGATTATACCTTTTGCTACAGATTCAAGACAATAATTTAGTCAAATGATGGTTTTTATCTCCTTCTAATTAAGATTCCAAAGTAGGAAGAAATAGGATTGGACAAGCTAACTTCAAAATTGTGAGTCTCTATTTTTAAAGAGATATGCACTACTATTTTAAAACATGTATAAATGCAATGAAATATCAATACATTTCTTAGAATGCACAATCATTATCTCATTTCCAACAAGCCAGTAAAAATGTACACATAGGCATACTTTAAATTCCAATCAATATTGCCAAAAATACATACATTACATACAACTACCAAAGGCCACTACATTTTCTAGTTTTCTGTATTAACACGTACTTAAGCATTAAAAGTAATAGATTGCGTAGTATGACCTCTTTATAATGGTAATGATGATATGACACTTAAGCTGGTTGCTAATAAGCACATTGTAAAGGACCCTATGATAAGACTGGATAACTAATAACATACTAAGGAATTTGAGAAAACTCATCCCGTGTACTCATGTTGTTACTTGACAAGCAATAGCCTAGTGATGAAAACATAGCTGAAGTAGTTATGTTCCAAGTCACCTGTAAATTCCGACATCATGATTCTAATCTGTTTTTCAGAGACATTGTTAGCTTTCAACACAATGACCGTATGAATGTTGTGTACACTGCTACTTGTCTATAACCTTCAACCTCTTCATTTAGACCCCTGTTGAAGAATGCTTTATAGTACTTTCTCTACTCTTTTTAAAAATGACACGTCTATAAAATTTGCTATAATTTTTATAATTTATGCTGCTTGCTATTTGTATTTATTTCTAATCCAGGTATGCAAAGGGCTTTTATTTTTTCCTTTTTTGAATTCTTAAATTTAATATGATCTTGGACAACTACCTCCATGCTACGGTTACATGAGGTATGTAGCCAGTGCTTTATACTACCTTACTTATACTATCATTTTGCAGTTTAAAAAGACGAGTAGAAGAACACCAGTGCAGGGCAATGCTATAAATTAAAACAGATGTGTCATAATGTAGTAGCTTTTTCTCCAGCAAGAATGAAAAGCATTTATAAGGGGCATAGTCTTGAACAATGAGGGATGATATTATTCAAGTAGGTCATCTATGCATGTCTACAGTTTCTTGTCTAAAGGCTTCTTAACATTGCTAAATCAAATGTCGTTACCCTTAGGCTCCAGAAATTCTGTATAGTGGGCTCTGGGTTTGAAATTTAGAGCAACAGAAGATAGTAATCAGAGATTCTATTTATAGAGGAAACCTCTTCTAAATCAAACTTCCTTGTGGGAAAAAAAAAATCAAACTTGTTTCATTCAGAGATATATTAAATGGAAGTTTAACACAGTAAGAAAATACTCTGCCTGTTTGCCTGTGTCAGATAACAATTACAGTTTCTACATTTTAAATTCTAGCATGAATATTAAGGTCTCTTATTGTAGTAGTGATTC
This sequence comes from Podarcis cretensis, assembly GCF_951804945.1. Lineage (NCBI taxonomy): Eukaryota > Metazoa > Chordata > Lepidosauria > Squamata > Lacertidae > Podarcis > Podarcis cretensis. The sequence continues at coordinate 66,452,403 of NC_137170.1, read as the reverse complement.
AGAAGATGAATAGCCTTTTGATGAAGTGAAATTATGTTAAAATGGACTACTACAGTACAGTGTTTAGTTCCATTAAATGGATTCTTTCCTGAAAAGTGAAAAACCCACAGAGGAATCACAATCTCTTAAAAGGAAAAAAAAATGACACAACAATCTTCATCATGCATATTTGGCTTTAAGTGGCTTTTGAAGGGAGCATCTCTAGTTGAGAAACTTCAAGTACTCATGCAGAGATGACCTGCCTGAAAAACTGGCTTCTTGATTAACTATTAACTACTTTCAATAGGACTAGATAATTAAGGACATTGATGACCATTATTAGGAGGAGGGCACTTTAATTTGTCACTTGATAGGCTCCTTTCAACAATTTATAGGTTAGTGCAACTTGCAATTGTGGAGAGACACTGAGAGAGATGGAGAGAGAGAGAGAGAAAGAGAACCCTTAAGTTACCTTATCAAGTGGCCAGCTAAAGAGGGCAGAGGGTCAAATAAGGGCCAAAGTGGTCACTTAAGGGTGAAATCCCAAACACCAAAGCAGTGCCAAGCCACATTGACCATCATTTGGTGATGAAGTAAAAAATATGTTAATATATTGGTGGCAATTCTTCCTTTTATGGTTTCAAGCAGTTAAGACAAGTGGCCTGCTTAACAGCTTTTCATTTGAAAAGAGATTAAACTAAATGATTTGTCAGGCCTGCTTGGCTGTTTTATGTCTTTGTTTAAAAGCTGTAGAGACTGTATTGATGACTCCCAAAGCCATCTCTTTTTTCACTCGGCATTTACTTGGTTAATAAATACATCAGCTCTAATTGCTTAATAGTTCTGTGTCCACTTGCTCTTTAGCAAGCCTAAAACAAAATAATCTTTTTGTGTTATTGCCTTCTCTGTGGACTATGCATAAAAGGTCAGGGGGGAAAAGTTTAAATTCAGCAGAAAATTTACTTAAGGACATTAATGTAAATGATACTGTGTTTAAAATGACACAGAAGAGCTGAAGGTGATTCCAGTAATGCAAAGGACGTGGTTTCTGAATATTGATAAGGACACTTATCCTTCACAGCACACTCAATTTTAGGCAGCATTGCACATTAGAAACCCTCAACTGGGGTAATAAGATGTAAACACTGTCCCACTCACTAAAACAAGTAAAGAGCAAGTCATTACCATATAATTAAACAAGCTCTTGACGTCTTTAGAAATATGCATGTCATGCTTTGTTACTGAAGGTTGTGGCCTACTTTTTATACATTCGTTTGAAAATAAAATGAATGGTTTCCGGATACTTCAGTTTCTGTAACGCAGAAATTGACTTCATTTTAATAATAAAAACAATAATTTCTAAAACCTTCCCAAGCATGAAAAGCCAGCTAAATAGCTGATACAAATTAAATATGGTTAAACATTTAAGACAAGATTTCATCTTTCATGCAGAATTGTATATATACAGAAAAAAACCTTACCTCAATAATGAATAGCTTCCTTTTCAATCTAAAAGCAAGGTCCTTCGTGTCTGACACATCGCAACTCAAGCTATTAAGCCGAGGAATCTGGCGTATGTGAATCAAACCTTGTGAAAAGGAAAAGTAATAGAGGAAAAGAATTAAGAAAATGCTGGTATCCAGATGCGTAAATTAATGTCTTACAGCAGAATTCAGTATATTTACACACACTCATCCTCCCCTTTTAAAACTGGAGCTTGCGACCAGGAGCAATGAAGCAAACGGTGCGATTATACTCAAGTAATCAAGCAGAATAAGATAAACAGAAATCCTTGTGCGAGGAAAACTAATTGCACTTTGGTACAGAGGTACAGATGTAAAGAGGGATCTTAATACTTGTCAAAACTACAGCCGGTTTGTGTGTGATTTTCCCTTGTATTTACAGTAAGCAAATATGGCTATCACCTTGCATGCTGCCCACGGCACCACTGAGTGATCTTTATTTTATTAAATGCACCAGTAAGCAGCCAGCAAAGCAAGGCTCATGGGTTACTGATAACCAGTGAAGCTCTAATGAAAAGTATTTTGCTTTACACCTTGAAGACGACTTTTTAAAAAGTCTTGTGGGAACTAGAGTTGTAGAATATGCTGCCGGAAAATTTTAATCATGACATAAACCCAACATAAATTATTTTCTGCATGCAAGATGTTCATTGAGCTTGCAGGAATTTTGTAACAATACTGGGCACACTGCAAGCTCTGCATACTGTCAGATGGGTCTCAAGCTGATTTCTTTTGACAAGGATGCTGGATGGTTTCTGTGCAGCTTAATATAGTTTCTGAACAACCAAAGGGTCATTTTCCACAATAGAAAATGAGAAATATTTTACAAGACATCACAATTAAAGGTTACATTATATTTGTTTTAAATTTAATGAATAAAGATAAAAAATACTAGGCAATTCAAATGGCATTTTTATCAAGCAGTCCTCGTTTTAAAAATGAACACTCTTTTCAACTATGAAGTAAAATCAGATGTTTTTAGGGGAAATTAAGAAATAGTACATGTTGCTGAATACACTATTATACAAGAGACCAAAACTTAAAAAAAATTAAACATCTTTTAAACCCCTGAATGTTATAATTTGTATTTTTCTTAAATTACTGAAAGCTAGAATTATTTTTGTAGAACTTACTGCAAATGCAAACTTATTCCTTCAGACAATCTTAAACACATCAGACCCAATCTGTCTAAAGTTAGTGACAAATTCTCATTGAAACCAAGAGAAGTGATTCAGTTACTTTGGACTAAGTCTTACTGGTTTCAAGGAAACTCAGCTGTGCCCACCTTTAACTGGACTAGTGCCAATACATGGAAGTAGACTACAATTATTCCAGTGAAACTGGGTTCCACAGTTCCAAGGTAGCAATTTGTGTGTGAATAGGGTCAATATATATGCAGCTAGAACATCTACTCTTGAAAAAACAAGCTACTATTCAGTTTAAAAACAGCTTGCATCTTTAGACTGGGAGCTAACAGAGAGGAAACTTGGAAAGAAAATGCTGGCTGAACACAGTGCTTTTATTAGTGCATTAATTATTTCTTGGGATCACAACCAGTGCATTTCAAATTGGGGTGAGATCAATGTAAATATGATTAACAAAATCATATAAAACACATTTCTTGGCTAATGTTTCTGTATGCTTCAAATGGTAGTGCTAAATCACTGCCCCAATTCTGTCTTTTGAGGGATGCCGCTTAAGAATGTTGTTGGTGTACTTAGACAGTTATCTATCTAGTAAAAGCTTTTGCCATGAAAATAGTAATTAGAAATCAAACCACACCCATTGTTCAGTGTTCTATTAAACATGCTTATGTTTCAAAACAAAGGAATTGTTATGCACAGTTTAACGCTAACACACAGTGCTTTAGAAACTAGTGCAGGAATAAAGTGCATATAAATGCAGCAAACAGAGAATGGCCTTCAGGAAGTGTGTGCATGCTAAAAGCAGTAAACTGTGATGCAAGTTCACAAGTTATCAATGTTTTGAAATTGTAAAAACAAATGCTATTAAATTATAAAGCTACTAATGTAAAAGCCTTTCCACTTTTGAGCAATATACTTCTGGACAAAGGATTTTTAGAAAGATAAATCCCTGAATGTTTTGCAGAAGTCTCAAAAAAGTTACAAATTAACTAAGCAATGGAATAATTTATAGAAAAAATGATTTGTTACTGATTAAGAAAGAACACAAAATTTTAAACAAGAACACAAGCCCATTACAAAATATACGTGTTCTCTTACAGAGCTTCACAACTATTAAAAAGTAACAATAATGTAGGACTGTATTTGATTGAACCAATGCCACATGACCTATATAAGTAATAAAATAAAATAAAATAAAATAAAGGCTTTTTTTTTCAATAGCTTTTTCATTTCCGATACTCACTTTGTTACTTAAGGAAATGATTTCAAGAGATTTGTTTGTTACATAAAAAGTACAGCACTAATCAAGCTGAAGCAAATAAGTTGCCACTACTCCATCCAAGCTGCATTTTCTCATTTTATGCCGAAGAGCATTTACACATTCTTACAACATTTACAGCAGGATTCAAATAAGCAGCTCAGTCTTTGGACTGGAGGTTTCCATGGAACTACAGTAGTGTACAATAATAATAATGGTAATTTATGCACACTCAAGGCTCTGTTCTGGATTAGCTAAAACTGTTTGTCATTCAGTTTAGACTCTTAATAACGTTTAAACTCTCTGAAAGTGTGTTCCAAGAACTTGCACAAAAATCTGTACAAAAGGATCCAGACAAAAATGTTGTTAGACATTCTTGATGAAAATACATGAAAAGTTGACTGCAAGAAGTTTCTACAGCAAAACTGGTTTTCTATATAATTTAAATTGTACCATACACTTCTACTTTTCTGATTTTTAAAAACTTGTCGTAGTTAAATTCAAGAAAATTAATTGGCAATCTTTAGAAATAAAATTCTCCCTTTGTGCTGTATCATTTAGCTGTCTGTTCACCGAAATATATAACTGTTCTTCATGTTCTCTATTTAGAACTTGGCAGATCAAAACTATTGATTTCATGACAATTTCAGCTCACTGGTCAGACAATTGCCAAGCCTCCTCTGCATGTGAATTCCCCAAAGCCTGCCTGTTGAGATGTACATCTGATTGAGCCATGCCTTGGTAATACAGCTTGACAACATGCAAGGAGTTGCCATGTTTCCTTTGCAGCCTTAATGCACTTTAGTAAAAAAAATATGTCTAAATCAAGATTGGTTAGCAAGGTGAAACATTTAAGAGGCATATTCAAAAATGAAATCAAATGCTACTTTATGGCAAATATTCCAATTGCAGGGTAAACTGCTAAGTGCCCTAGAAGCACTTAGGGCACACTTTTTGCATTGCTAAGGAAAGGACGGAACTTACCATGGTAATCCTTGTATAATGGATTGGTTTCTCTCTCAGAGCCAATAAATGATTCAAGACCAACTACCGTATCTGACAAGTTTGTAACACGTTCCATAATTGCTTTATTCTGTAAAACATGGAAACAAAATGCACAACCTGTGATGAAAAAGATAATTAAGGTTCAAAGAGCAGCCCTTTATATTCTCAATGAGAATTTGAAGGAAAAATAGGTCATCAATACCTAGAAATTATTGAAAATGTGAGAAGCATTACCTCTCCTCTGCCAGAGAATACACTGTAATGTTTTCTAATGTAATTTTTATTATTAAAATTAGATTATAGTTTGAAGGAAGCGTTATGTATACATACATAAATCAATCAATCCAATCAAAGGCCTGGTTTGCACAACACACCAAGACAAAGCTTGGCTTGGCAAGATGGCACAATTGTAAAGGATTCTCAGAGAGAAACTCATAGCTGTTTTGCTCCCCTCACCAGTCTTTTCAGCAGCTACACCATTCTGAGCTGAGTCAAGGTTTGGCTTAAGGTGCCATGTGAACCAGGCTAAAGTTAAGCATTTTCAAGTTCTATTCATTTCTCCCCAGATGCTTTCCCCAGGGAGGTTCGGCTGGCACCTTCATTATACACCTTTAGGCGCCAGGTGAAAATGTTCCTCTTCAATCAGGCTTTTGGCTGATTAATATCCGATACGCTTTTGTGAGAGGGGGTGGGGGTTATTGTTTTCTCTGTTCTTGTTTTTACCAGGTATTTTACACTGTATTTTTACCAGGTATTTTTCTGTTGTGAACTAACTTGAGATCTGTGGATGTAGGGTGGCATGCAAATTTAATTAATAAGCATGCAAGCAAATGTCGTGGGAGACTTGAACATGAACACATATTGTACAGAAAAGAATAAGTTTTGGTAGATTAACTGGGATACACCAAAGCTTAAGACTCTTATATTTAAATATTCAAATGAATATTAATTTCCCATTTTGTAAACAATAAGTAATATTTCTTTCCCCCAACAGAACAAGGATAGTATGTGAGCAGAAGCAGGTTTTCATTCCTTCAGATCCACACATGGAAAAGGATACTGCTGGGTGGGGCACATCTGGGATGAAGATCTTGATGCAACGATTATTTATTTATTTACAGGCCAGCCACCCCCATTTACATGGGGATTATGTTCCGAGCCACTCTGTGCGTCAGTAAAATTGCGTATATTTGAAACACTGTTAAAAAACCTGCAAACACCCTTTTCCACCCCGTGCCATTCTGCCTCTTTTTGTGACATTTTTGGGTCACTTTTGGGGTTTACGCAATGCACATATTGAACATGTGTAAATGGGGGTGGGGTTGTATTTACTCATTCATTCATTCATTTATTCATTCATTCAACCAACCACCCTTCATCCATAGATCTCAGGGCAGTTCACATTACAAAAATACAAGATTAAAAAAAATACAAAATACATAATAAAAACAAGAACAGAAACAAACCAATAACCCCCTCCCCCACAACACATTTAAAAGGGTATTTAAAAGGGCCTGGCTGAAGAGGAATGTTTTTGCTTGGTGCCTAAAGGTATATAATGAAGGCACCAGCCGAATCTCCCTGGGAAGAACATTCGACAAATGGGATGCTACTCTAGAAAAGGCTTCTTGTGTTGCCATCTTCCAGACCTCTCATGGAAGGAGGCACATGAAGTAGGGCCCCACATGATGGTTGAGGGTCTGGGTAGGTTCATATGGAGAGAAGTATTGCAGTCCTTGAGGTGTTACCGTCCTGAGGTAACCTCCTAGGGAAGGGAAGGGCTGCAGTGGGATGTGGAAGTGTCTGGATCCAGGGACCTCCTTTCATGCTGCACCACCAAGAGCAGATTCCTCAAGCTACTGTTTCTGGTGGAGGTTAACAAGGACAGAAACCTGAGGAAGCTGCTGGTTTTGAGTTCAAAGCCATAATGTCTTACAGTTCTCAGATTAATATGCAGATTGAAATGTTCTGCTTTGCAGGGGGGATGCCCAATAGGTTTTTATGATATATTTCAACTATGAGGGCTCACTTTAAAACTCTCCTTCTGTTTACAGGTAGAAGGTTCAAGTGGTTAAAAAAATCTGTTTTCTGGCTCCTGTTATTAATGTTCCAAAAGGGAATGCAAATATATATAATAATATGCTTCTAGGGGCATAATGATGTCCCATCTCTCCAAAGGACGACCTCAAAAGTATCTTTAAAGATAAAATTGCCCTTCATCTGAGGATCACAGGGTGGTTTACAATATGAAAACACAAAAATACATACTATAGCAACAGACAAAAACATTGCCCTCCCCCCAGCTTAGAAGGCTGTAGATTGTTTAATTAGGCAAAGGCATGGAAGAAGAGGAATGTTTTTACCTGGTGACTAAAGATATGCAACAAAGGTGCCAGGCGAGCCTCCCTAAGAGAACATTCCACAAGTGGGGAGCCACCACAGAAAAGGCCCTTTCTCATGTGCCACCCTCTGGACCTCTTGTGGAGGAGGCACACAAAGAAGGGTCTCAGATGATGATCACACAAGAACAGGCCTTTTCTGTGGTGGCTCCCCACTTGTGGAATGCTCTCTTAGTTAGGTCTGCATTGGTTTGTATGGAAGAGGCGGTTCTTGAGGTACTGCGGTCCTGAGCTGTTTAAGGCTTTATAGGTCAAAGAGCCCAGAAACTAATTGGCAGCCATTGCAAGTTAGGCCAGGATTTGTATTAAATACTCAATTTTTTCTTGTTCCAGTGAGCAATCTGGCCGCTGAATTCTGCACTGAATAAAATGGAATACTAAGATACCCTCCATAAATTTATCCAGCTCAAGTCTTGGGCAGTTCCTTGTTCCTAGGACATTCCAAAAAGGCTTTCCTAAAGCTTGGCAGTGCTAACAGAAGCTACTCTTTTCCAATCTTAATATGTAGCCATTTGCTCTTGTAAGACCAACAGTCAAATCCTCAATTGCAGGCCCCCCCTCCCCCGGTTAAGGTATTTTCAGAATGCAGTTGATAACCATAGAGGCCTCATTTTCTAAACTTAATAGTCTGTTTTTAAAAACAACTCCCCCTCTCTTTACGAGGTACTTTCTCCATTGCAACAACCACCTGAGTCCCTGTTCTCGATACTTATTAACTGAGCTCATTCTTCCTGAATAAGGACTGAACAAGGCCTTTCTATCCTGGTAAGAAATACAGTGGTACCTTGGGTTACAGACACTTCAGGTTACAGACTCCGCTAACCTGGAAGTAGTACCTCGGGTTAAGAACTTTACCTCAGGAAAAAAAATGTTGAAATATACATTTATTAAGAAACCAGAGGCCTTTCTTCTTGGAATAACAGGTTTAGAATTGCCCAAGAAAGATGTTAAATTATTTTTGTATGCCACAACGGCCGCTCGACTATTACTTGCTAAAATTGGAAAACACAAGAACTACCAAGAGTGGAAGATTGGCAGATGAAGATGATGAACTTTTTGGAGCTAGCTGAACTGACTGGAAGAATCCGTGACCAGAAAGAAGAGGAGTTTCAAGAGGACTGGAGGAAATTCAAGGACTATTTGAATAAATATTGTAATATAAAAAATTAGAAATTACTTGAAAGAAACAAATAGGCCTAGGATTAAATTAAGTTATAATTAAATAAATGGGATTCAGAATGTTAAGAAAAGTGAATAAGATGGACTATAACTGGAAATTGTTTTAGTTTAATAATGATATTGGAAAGCTGTTACTTTTAGTTACAAGGAAACTCAGAAGAGAGGGGTTTGAGGAAGTCAACCAAGATGTTTAAAAGGTTGGATTTGTGAAGAATTAAGTTTGTTATTATTGTCTATCTGTTTATTGTTCCCCCCTCCACCCCCCTCTTTCTTCTTTTTTCTTTTTCCTTTTCTGTTTTGGTGTATCATCTTGCTTTGTGGTTTATGTTATCACGGTGGAAAATCTAATAAAATTTATTTTTTTAAAAAAGAACTTTACCTCAGGATGAGAACAGAAGTCGTGCGCCGGTAGCAGTGGGAGACCCCATTAGCTAAAGTGGTACCTCAGGTTAAGAACGGTTGCAGGTTAAGAATGGACCTCCAGAATGCATTAAGTTCGTAACCAGAGGTACCACTGTACATGAACAAATCTGCATTTGAGTAGCTTATACTTATGCTGTGATCAACTGATCAGAATAAAACTTGCTTTTCTCTCATTTCCAGTGACTGAGACATTGAGAATGATACAATACATACCCTCAAATACAGAACCAGATGTTTTTGAACTATACTAGTTAGGAAGCTGAGATTAAACAATAGTTTATTCATTCAGATGCAATGAGAAACTGGTTTAAACTAGCCAGGATAGGAATAGCAAAACTGGTATGCAAGGAGGGGAGGGATGACACTTGTTTGTAGCTTAATAAACTATGATTTGTTAATCAGGCCAGTATTACTACATCCAAACTAACCCTACATGTAATGATACTAAACACTGATATCTACTAAAATCCAAACAAACTATTATTATTATTCTTTATTAGTAAATTTTAATATATTCTTTATTGTTAATTATTGTTGTTATTATTGTTATTATTAAACTAGACCCAACCAGGCTATCAGATGAGTTTGACTTTGAAAGGCGCAGAGGTGCTTGCCTGTAGACAGAGCTCTGAGTTCTGAAATTCTGCGAGCTGAAATGATGGCCACTACAAATGAGACCTTGAAGGAGACCTCCCCTTGTGGTTCAAAGGGAGGCTTCTGTAAAACTGATAGGACCTTGTAGAGGTTCCTGGATGGGAATCTGCGGCTGGTCAGGGAACAATTTAGAGTTGCCTCTCTAAGGAATCGTTTCAAGAGTGGATGGGATGAGAGGGGGGCAGTGGACGGTTATGGCAGGATAGAAGAGAGAGCTACTGCTTGCCATTTGAGGGTATTTGAGTGAAGGCCTTTGCCAAGGCCATCCTTAGAAAGGAAAGGATAGTGGAAAACTTCCACTTTCTTGGAGAAGCGTATTGTGGTTGCACACCAGAGCTGAAAGGTTTCCCAGGCGGATTGGTACTAGTGGATGGTGGAGGGCCTCCTGGAGTGTAGGAGTGTAGCAATGACATCTGTAGGTAAGTCCAGCTTGGTAAAGAGTCATCGTTCAAACTCCACGCAGTCAGCTGGAGCCAGTTGGGCTCCAGATAAAGAACTGGGTCCTGAGACAGGAGATTTGTGAGGTAAGTACCATGGAGGGGAGACTGCCAGGTGGAGTATTTGAGGGAACCAATAACAACAAGACCAGAATGGTGTGATGAGGAGCTCTTCTCTGATCTTCTGGAGGACCCTCAAAATAATGAGAAGTGGAGGGAAGAAAAGACCTGGTGGCCATGGGAAGAGCAGGGCAATCTGGTAAAGAACTGTGGGAGCTGATGATTCTAGTCTGAGGCAAACTTGGCATTGGCTGAACTTTGGCAGAAGCTGATGGAAAACTGCCGAATGCAGTTGCCATTTTGCTTGGTCCATTTTCCTGCAGTCTCGGCCAGTCTCCTTGCAAGTTCAGCAGACTGGAGATGTGCTTGGCTGTGGCTGACTGGATGTTGTGTTCTGTCCAGCTGAGGAAGAGGCATACTTCTGCCTGAAGCTCCCAAAATTGGGTGCCTCCTTGTCTGTTGATGCTAGATTTCACTATGATGGAATCTGTGATGGATTAGGATGTTGCTGAGTTTGATAGACAAAGAGTTTCCATTTTGAATTTCCTGTAGGCTACCTATTGGTTCAGAAATTTTAGGTCCAGAATGGCTCTCTAAGAGACATCGTCTTTTTGGAGTACCATGAAGGAGATTGAGTAGATGCTGAAGAAGCATTTCTCTGTACAGACTGGTTCTAGTGCCACTGATTGTACTTATATCTGCCCTTTCACTTGAAGAAAGAGCTACAAGGCAGCTAATGTAGTGTTGAATTCTGTGAACTGTGAATGGGAGGAAGCTGGTAGAAGATAATTTTTCTAGCCAGCTTTGGGTAGACTTCTCCTAAAAGCTAAGCATGTGTGTCGCTTCCTTGCCTATCTTCTCCAATGGGAGAAGAGAATGAGTGTTAGGGGTTGGGGGAGAGACAAAGTAATTTTGTGTTTGTGGTCCAGTAAAGGGGAGAAAGTAGTGGGCTTTCCAGCGAGTAAAACTCAGCCAGAGTCTCTCCTGGGTCAGATTTCCACAATCTGGAAGTAGTCACACTGAAGCTTTTATTTATTTATTTATTTTACTGCAGAGCATAGTGAATCTATGCCTCTCCAGATAATGCTGAACTAACTCTTAGTACCCATGATTACTGGCTATTGCAGGCTGGGGCTGATGGGAGTTGGAGTCCAACAGCTTCTAGAAGGCAATAAATTCCCCAGCACTGCTCTAGCACTGACATATGCCAGACAAAGGTAATACAGTGGTGCCTCGCAAGACGAAATTAATCTGTTCCGCGAGTCTCTTCTTCTAGCGGTTTTTTCGTCTTGCGAAGCAAGCCCATTGATGGCTTAGCGGATTAGCGCTATTAGCGGATTAGCGGATCAGCTGATAAGCGGCTTAGCGGCTTAGAAAAAGGGGGGGAAGGAAAAAAAACCCGCAGGAACTCGCAAGACATTTTTGTCTTGCGAAGCAAGCCCATAGGGAAATTCGTTTTGCGAAGCGCCTCCAAAACGGAAAACCCTTTCGTCTAGCGGGTTTTCCGTCTTGCGAGGCGTTCGTCTTGCGGGGCACCACTGTACAAGGTTTACTTAGTCCTCTATGTATCATAGTACAGTATCAAACCATTTAGGCCTAAGATAATCAGTATCAGTAAATGAGTCTGGGTACAGACTGGTAGCCAGTACAATTTTAACAATAAAGGCAGAGTCTCATGTTCCAGGAAGATGAGCCCATTCAGAACATGAGCAGCAGTATTTTCTGAGAGGTATTCAAGCATAGTTCCACAAAGAACAGTACAAACTTGTCTCTAAACTAAAAAAAATAAATCCCAAATGCTGCAACCTTTTCTTACAGGAGAGTTGCTCCACCCCTTTTGGTTGCTCTTTCATGAACCTTTTCCAACTCAACAATATCCTTTTTGAAGTGAGGTGACCAGAACTGTACACAGTATTCCAAATGCAGTTGCATCATAGATTACCAGCAACAACAGGCAACATAACAGATATACAAAGACAGGGATAACATCCCGAAGCTCAGTTTTGTCCCCATGTCTACCCTGGCAACACTACTGCAGAACCGAATGTCACTCACAGTATCTGGTGTTCATTCACTTGATTAGCTTTTGCCTGGGCGATATATCGCTGCGGACTACACTCAGCGGCACTGTATATTGCTGGTGAAAATGCCACCACTTCTGAGTCCCTCTGCTAGTCGTGGCCGCTAGAGTTCCTTCTTCCAGTGGTACTGCTAGCAGAGGGACTCAGGAGCAGCGGTAATATATCGCTGGGTGAAACTGCCCTCATACGATGCAGACGGAGAAACAAGCTGTATCAGCGAGGCGCCGATGCACCTTGTTCCTCCCTCTGCATGTTTAAACTGCTCGAATGAGGAGTGTGCGGCTGCCCTTACCACAGCCTAGCAGTTAAATGAGCCCCTAGCTCAGTGCTGGCTCCTGTGAGCTGGTGCGCTGGGGGGGGGGGGCTCCCTGAAACTGCTCAGCTGAGGCGAGTGTGGTTGGAGCTCCCCACTTCGAGCAGTTAAAGGAGCCCTGATGCTCTGCCCGCTCTCGTGTGAGCAGCAGGAATGCCGGGCGCTGTCTCAGCTGGGGAGCGGGAATCCTCCCGCTCCTCAGCTGAGCTGCACAAACAAGCTGTGGTGTCCCAGTGCCTGGGTGAAACAGCCTTAGTTCCTGACGTGAGATCTGGGGCAGTTTCCCCAAGGGCCTCACGGGCAGAGGTCAATGCAGCTTGTTTTTTCAACATTGCAGTATATTGCCAAACCGCAATGTTTGGCTGGCGATACACCGTGATGCTGAAAAGCTGGTATCACCCAACCCTAGCTTCCAACATTATGCAGGCCACTATCTGCATTCTACAGAGGACAACTAGGTCAGTCTTCTGGCATCAGAAATGGCAATATCCAGAAACCAGTGGGAACATATTTCTGTAACTGATCTTAAAAAGGTCATCCTCGAACAAAGGAATTTCAAAGAAAGACTGCAACATGAAACTGCTGAATTGCAAATCATAAAGACTGAACTGAGACAAAGGTTTTTTTAAAAAAATTGTACCGCATGTGCCAATGTCAGGATATCTGTGTTATCAACAGTATCTGTTTATTGTGAATAGTTACTGTTGATAATATATTTATCCCTGTTCATACCGTCTGCATTTCATTTCTTTTTGACTTCACTGGCTACACTCCTCTCCCAACACATGATAACCCTTCATGTATCTGATGAAGAGGGCAATAGTTCTGAATTGTAATTTGGTCCAGGTACAACTTGATCAATGGAGGCAATAATAGATTAAGAAAAACAGCAAGCACACTAACTTTTGGAGTAAAACTACTAATAAATGCAACATACTACACAGTCAGGGTTACAAAACACAGTAACAGGATAGAATAAGCCGTTTTGTCATCCTAAAGATACAGAAAATTGCACATAACAATCAAGTCATTTGCCTGAGGCCATGTAAGCAAAATGTAGGACAAAAATTTGGTTTCTCTATTCCATGTGTGCCGTCTTCTTAAATTATATGTAGGTCATATGATTTAAATATTGTGCATACACCTCAGTATTTGACTAGGCCAAGGAAGGGAAACCTTTAGGTTTATTAGGGACGGGGGCGATTTTTGGAAAAAGTCAGTCCAATACAAAAAGGAATGGGTTCTACTTTAACCAAAAATGGAATCAGATTGCTACTACTGAGCTATGAAAATTTATATTCCAATATGAACAAAAGTTCATCCAATCAGTGTTATTGCTTCCAGCTTTGTCTGCAACATTTTTTTTTACATATATAATAAAGAAGGATGGATATGAGAATCCTATTGCTTTCAACAGAACTCTCTTCCAAGAAAACATCCTTAGCACTGATATTTAATTTATACTACAGACAAGACACTTGAGTAAGAGAAGGTTGGATACCTGTGTCAGTTGTCTGAAAAATGTAGCATATTTTGAACAGGTTTTTTCTGTAGTCAAGGTAGAATAGAAATACTGCTTTACTAGTTATAATTTTAATTTTTTATGCATTTCAAAGACAGAAATAATATTAGAGGCAGAATGACTTTGGGAAATCTGAATTCTTGTTAGAAACCAAGTACCTCTTTCTGATTCAGTTTAAATATAAGAAATGTGCTGCATTTGAAATAGCTATATATCTCTGCTGCTTCCTCAAAGGAGGGAATTAAGTAATTCATAGAGGACCAAACAGCGACTTGCCTACATATGCAATCACCAACAAGCAAATATCAAGCAGAGCATCCATCTGATGTTTGTAATCAAATGGTAGGTTAAAGATACTGAATTTTACAATCAGTTTACACTAATCCCTTATTGAGTATAAAATTATAGCCTGTCATCAGGAACAGGCTGCCAAAGCTAGGTCCAGATGGGAGACTGGCTGGGAAAAAAGATGAAATAGTTGGGGAAATGATGGGAATCTGACAGAAGACATGACTGCTCCCTCTGCTGGCAAGGCCCTCATCTGCTTTAATTTTTAACTAATGACTAGTTTTCCTTTAAATATTAATGATGCAGCCAATAAATAATGCAAAGTGTTCCTTCTTCGGTCTGTTGCTGTGTGTTTTCACATTTCTGAACTCATGATGCCCTATTTTACGAAAATATTTTTTAAGAAAAGAGAAGGCTGAAGGATTGATCAGCTAGCTTTTCCTGTTTTAAATTGCACAATTAAACAGCACTTTTTTAAAAATGTGAACTTTGATACATACTGTTTATGTTTCTGAAATTAAAAGTAAATATAATGAATGTGACACAACATATACTTTCAAGTACATGTGATACAGACATTTCTAAATCTCATGCCATGCAAACACAGCTCATGGGGGAGGAGTAGGGAGAATGGATTTTGAAGAGCTTCTAACAGAAAGACTCTGGAAAAATATTTCTTATTTGATCTGCAACGTAAGTTAATAAGCTGAAGTAAGACCATTTTATAAACATCAATCGAAGGATTTTGGACTCCAACCAGAAACTCCCAGAACAGGAGGGATCAGTTTTTTTCACCCACTGTTCTCATCTGAATCCTGGCTGAAAAGCTACTCCAGCTCCCAGCTTTCCAGAAGGCTCCATCCCAGGAATCCTCGTCTGCCATTTGGTTTGCTGATTTTAATCTCTCAGGACTTTCTTACAGTGGCTCCACTATGCTGAACTGGCACTTGCTTCAAGAAGTGAGTTATTATTAAACTTGTAGGTCAATTGTGGCACTAACAACTCTTTGGAAGCTTTCAGCCACAGTGTACAATTTGCTGGAGTAATTAAATATTAATTCTAAGTGTTACATTTTGTGGCTAAGAGCTTTTATTTTCCATCATCAGTCTGGAACAGAAAGAGGTTAGAAGGCTAATTTAATCTCCCTCCCTCCCCCTAGCATTAAAGCTTAACTACACAGGGCACAAAAACATCATTAAAGATGCAACATTCCTTTATATCATAATTATCATGTAATTAATAGAACAGACCTAAAAGATAGAGATAAGCAGGTGGGTGTTAAGAAAATAAGGCAATAGTCTGTACTTTATAAAAGTATTTTGCAGAAATTTGACTATACATTAAATGTTAAAATCATGTTTATTTGTTCTATTTGGAAAAGGCTGCATTTGAGCAACAAACACTCTTCAGTGATTTTCAAAAGTGCATCACCTTATTTATAAATAACACAAAACATTCAAGAAATATAAACATTACCCAACTTTTATTTTCCAAATACAGATAATCAAATCCTAATTATTCTTACTAGACTCTTTCCTTTTCTCAGAACTGTCTAAATAAGCTCTATACATGAGCTCCCTGCCTTCTGCCTTTGTAACAGTTGTGTCCATACTTGGATGCTAGACATTATATTAACTATCTAGCTCAGCAGCCAAAATACTCCATATGCCTAAACAGATGAGTACTCACCATACTGTGAGAACATCTAACAATCTTAATCAATGCTGCAGTTTTCATTCTGAAATCTTGACTCTCAGTTAAACAAGTTATTTTATAGACCAAGTTATTTTATAGAACCCTACAATTTATTTCAGATTAGACAAACACATTTGTTCTGTAACTTGGTTTTGTTGTTGCTAATCTCAGAATCACACAACTGAAGTGTACCCAGTGAATCATATACTTCAATCTACATTTTTTTAAAGAGACTATATAGCTCTAAGGCTGTCCTTCAAAAATATGTTTTCTTGAAAGACCCTAGGAAAGAAGATTGCAATCTTCTTGAGACAATTTAGACTGAAAGTAAGTCCCACTGAATTCAATACTCAATACTTTTGAGTAGACACGTTTAGGATTACACTGTTAATCTACTGCTGAATGTCAAAGTTAATTTTAAAAAGTATTTGAGAACTGTCAAAATGGCCCCACCACCCTCAGTCTTATCACCAAGATCAGATAGTAATACAGTGGGGTGGGGGATCAAAATGAAGTACAAGGAATCTTCCATAGGTGACAGAATTTGTGGAACGTGCCATCCACCCAATTTTGGGTGATTTTTCTTTCATCCAGCAGCTCCTATGCCTCATGTCAAGCTACTGTCAAAGATTTCCCCCACCCTGAGGAGAGGTTTTTACAGGGTAGATGGTACAAGGGACTGCAGTAGATTTGGGGCAGGGAATTCCCTTGTGTGAAGCTTCCTTCTGTTCAAAAATCCAATGCTATTTTTGTTGCTTAGTATAGTTTATCTTCTTAAATGTGTGAAATTTTACAATTAAGTTAATGATTTATTACAGCTTCCACTAAGGAACTCAGATAAACATTGTTTTAGTTTCATAAAACTCTTCCTGTGGACTGGTGCAGAGGTAATAGTTGGGAGGAATATGGTAACTGCAGCTATGAAACTGGGAGATGGCAAAATGTTTTACGCCCTCTAGCTTCTCTCCTCTCTAGAGTGAATCTCGGTTGGTCCTGAGTACTGTTAACTGTTGTCAAGGAAAACTAGGGATCCCTTTAACCAAGATGGGAAATCAGCTTTGAAGTCTGATTTCAAAACCGTGTTAAGAAAGAAACCACATCAGCCTAACAATGATTCATGCCAGTACAGATGTAATACTTAATCATACTCACAGGTGACTCAGGAAGAGGGGGAGAAACTTGCTTGTGAATAGCTGTGGAGAGGGACTTTGTGATCTGGCAGCACACACCCAATCTCTTAACCATGGTTAGGAGATGCTCATTGTTAGACCTGCTAAAGATGATTAGGTCAAGGGTATGTGACTTGTCCAAGGGACGCAGGTGGCGCTGTGGGTTAAAGCCTCAGCGCCTAGGGCTTGCCGATCGAAAGGTCGGCGGTTCGAATCCCTGCGGTGGGGTGCGCTCCCGCTGCTCGGTCCCAGCGCCTGCCAACCTAGCAGTTCGAAAGCACCTCCGGGTGCAAGTAGATAAATAGGGACCGCTTACCAGCGGGAAGGTAAACGGCGTTTCCGTGTGCGGCTCTGGCTCTGGCTCTGGCCAGAGCAGCGATGTCACGCTGGCCACGTGACCCGGGAGTGTCTCCGGACAGCGCTGGCCCCTGGCCTCTTAAGTGAGATGGGCGCACAACCCCAGAGTCTGTCAAGACTGGCCCGTACGGGCAGGGGTACCTTTACCTTTACCTTTTTATGTGACTTGTCCAGGACAAGTTACTTTTTTGCACATGGTTGAAATATTGATAATGTTTTTTTTAAGGCAAAAAATGGTTTACAACATAATTACTATGAACCTGGCAAACCTGATCCCACAATTCTATGACCTTCTATAACTCCATGTGCAGTCAGAAAATAAAGTAGCACAAATCTAGTCTTAGTACCATGAAAACTAAGTTCTATATTTTTCCTCTAGAAGAGCACCAAACACATTTTTCTGTTGTAGTACAGAGACTACAAGATGGGAAATCTTGGGAAATCTTAAATAAATTCAATTTTTAAAAATAGAGAGAATAAAAAATATTAGTTCTATATGGTATTCTTTACCTCCAAGAATAAAAATGCTTAAAGAATAAAACATCAGCACAGAAAAATATATAAGCACATAGCCTGCTCTATTTGATAATCAAAACATAAGTTCTAAAATATTCTAATTGATTTGAAAGAGACTTTAGAGGCAATAATACCCAGCATGAACACAAAAGTCTATAGATGTGAAGAGGTTTGTTTCTGGTTTTCTTTCTACTGAGAAACATAATGTAACATGTACTCACTTCAGTGAATTCAAAGAAGCAAGATATAAATAATTCACCATCTACATTTTTAAACATATCATATGAAATAATGAAAACACCACACTAAATAGTACCTCAGTGAATCCTTGAGGAATATAACAAGGCTTATTCCTACTGACTTTTCATTTATCAGTTTCCCTTGGTATATGCTGAGTAATAATTCTATCCGCTTATGAAACAGGTTCACTTTAACTAGTTGGATCCTACAACAAAACTAAACAAATTAGCAATTTGTACTGTTTGTTGCAGGACTAAATAGTATAGTTTCTCCCCCAAGCATATATATAGTTCCAATCACTATTTACTACCCTGCAGAAAAGCAAATTGTAACTGCTCATGCACCATGGGGCTTTCCTGCCCCCAATTTGCAACTGCCTGTGCTCCTTAAAAAGCTACTTTTGAGAGAGTTGGAATATGACAACAGGGAAGGGAAATTGGAGGTATTTGGGGAGAGACAGCTTGCACAGGCAGAACTCTGCTTGTTTTTCTCCAATTACTCCTTCCACTGCAGAACCCAGGGCCACATCCCAGGTCTTTCTCAAGAGCTTTCTCAACCCTCAGGAGAGGCTTTTGAGGGCTGTGGCATAAGTGAGTTCCATTCATCCAATCTTTAGATCCAAGCCTATACATCTTCCCTTTGTAGAGTTTGATGTTATTCTACTGCAAGACACAGATGATAAAGATATACAAACACAAATAGCAACAAAATGCTCAGGGACCTTACAGATGTCTATCACTCTGACTAGACCTTTTAGACTGTTCAGTGATCACAGCAAATAGAAGCACTATAAAGGGTTATCTTCCAATTCACATTCCTGGAGAATATATTGTATTATTGGCCTCTGTGGTGGTAAGTTTTGATTCAGCTCGCAATAAAGCAATTTAGGAAACCAATTTTGTAGTTTCCCCAGTCTTTAACAACCCTATTTTTCTGACAGTTCCTGCCCAATGCAATAAACTCCCATGGAAACTACACAGAACATAAATGATTATTTAATCTAAAGGCTATAGGAGAAAAGTTGTTGTGTTAATTTAATAAATAATAACTACATTTGTGTTACATTTGGTAAACAATTGTGTGCATTATATACACCTTGAGTGGTTTTACTCTTAAACAGGCTTTAAAAAAAGGAGACGTTTTATTGTTTTAATTTTTTTTTTGTAAGCTGCCTTGTAAGGAGTGCTCTTGAAAACCAAGATATAAATACATTAAATAAATAAGCTAATTCTACTGGAAATATTGAATAAATAGACATATAGAACTGCACATGAATCTCTTTTATGCAAAGGTGAAACAAGGAAAACTTTTGTCTTTTAGACAAAGATCTTTCCCTTACGTTTTTTTAATCCACTCACAAATCCCAGCAACAGAGTTGTGAGAAGCTCAGTAGTGAGAATGTGAGCAGCTGCTGTTATTAGAACTAAAAAGTCTGTCTAGTGCTTGAGACTGAGAGACCACATGTTCGGCTGTCCTCTCATCTTGCCATCCTCACCAATTAACTATTAACATGGAGGGCTGGACACATGCTCTTGGGGGCTCTTTAACAGGCTTCTTGGAGACTGGAACAACTACACAGCAGGGCTCTGGGAACTGAGTAATGTGGGATATAGGAAAACCTCAGCCGCTTTGCTCCTCCTGATGACAGTTTGCTCTACAGTTTAAGCATTCTGTTAAGTTACTGCTTAATGGAAAGAGGATGCTTGAGGTTTAACCATTGCTAGCTACGTTTAATGTTACTACTGTGGCAAATACATAAAAATTAATACAACACATTTCTTCACTAAGCCTAGTCAAAGGTGACACATAGGGTTTTAATGTTAAATCTGCAAAATGCTGGGGAAAGTGTGTGTGTGTGTGGAGGGGAAACCAAATATTTAAGTAGGGGAATAAATCAGCTGCTAGCAATTGGAAATGCAGCATTCTTTGCTATTATAAAGTTATTTTACTTAAGTTAATAACGCATGAAGTCTTTACTATTTGTCCATACCAATATTAAGTTCTATTACTTAGATTATGAATGTCTGTAGTCTTTCATATTTGTTAATACCAATATTAATATTTGCAACTGAAAACCGTGGGCTTCAACTAATTGAATGTGGGAACATAGTCTACAGAGCCTCATTTTTCCCATCCTCTGCCAGCTCAAGGACTCAGGTGCACCGCAAGCAGAACCAAGGGGCCACTGCAGGGAAGGGCACATCCAATCTCTCCATCTTGCCCCTTACAACATGCAAATTACTTATGCTCACTACAGGAGTAACTTGAATGATGCAGAAATAGGGATTCAACAGGAATGGAGGAGTCATGCAATTCCTTGCAGTGTTGCCTTCCAGACCACTTTTATGTGCTCATATTAGCAGGGGAGAAGGAAAACAAGGCTGAATTAGTTCCTTATGGGATTCCTATGTACACATGCTGCTCCTGTTCTCAACTGAATCAAGTCCTATAAGTACAGAACTTGAATATTCATACTTAGCCAACTCAAAATGTATTTGTTTTAGGTAGAATGGCTGTTACAATGTATGCTACATATCTCTTAACTATTCATTACAAAGAGACCAAATCTGCAACAGAACTAATTGTTCTAATTTCGGGGCAGTGCAATACAAAAAGTGCTCAAGGTCTCTGAAGTCATGCTGGTGTGATATACATTTCAAAAATAAATAAAAATATTCTGTCTAGGGCTATTCAAAATCCACTAGCAAGATCAGTTAGGAAACAGTCAGAAACATGCTATGTGAATGGGTACCTCAGGATTAAATTCCTTCTCTCCATCTGTAATGCCCTGCACAGTTGAAATGCAACTACAGTGGTACCTTGGGTTAAGTACTTAATTCGTTCCGGAGGTCCGTACTTAACCTGAAACTGTTCTTAACCTGAAGCACCACTTTAGCTAATGGGACCTCCCACTGCTGCCGCGCTGCCAGAGCCCAATTTCTGTTCACATCCTGAAGCAAAGTTCTTAACCTGAAGCACTATTTCTGGGTTAGCGGAGTCTGTAAACTGAAGCGTATGTAACTTGAAGCGTATGTAACCTGAGGTACCACTGTAGGTCAAAGCCCTCTTTAGCTTTAAACCTAAAATATCCAGGGTTGTTCACCTTATCTCTATGTAACTAATTTTATCAAATAAAGTATTAGACTGGCCTTGAAATATTTTTCTTTATGAAACCATATAGGCTGCCTGTCATTATTTCAGAAATTAAAAGTGCTAATATACTGTTAGTATTTGCTCCAATAGTTCCCTAATTCAGAAATCAAGCATAAAATTTGAAATTCCTTGTCTATTGTGCTTCACACATAATGCTATGTTAAATCGTGGTTTAGTATGGACAAGCTTACATGTAAGCACTCTTTACTCCTCCTCAATTGCTTTACTGCTGCACTGAGCTAAGCAGTGGTTTGGCTTAGTGTGTCATATGAACATGGGCTTGTGGTTTAGCTCTCTAGAAACATCACAAACTGAACCAAGGCTTGTCCTATGGTTTACAGCTTGTGGTCTGTCTGGAGAACAGCCACACAGTGGTACCTCGGGTTAAGAACTTAATTCGTTGCGGAGGTCCGTTCTTAACCTGAAACTGTTCTTAACCTGAGGTACCACTTTAGCTAATGGGGCCTCCTGCTGCCGCTGTGCGATTTCTGTTCTCATCCTGAGGTAAAGTTCTTAACCTGAGGTACTATTTCTGGGTTAGCGGAGTCTGTAACCTGAAGCGTCTATAACCTGAGGTACCACTGTATCATGAACCCATATTCCAATGACATGCTAAGCAAAACCACTGCTTAGTTCCGTGCAGTATAGCAGGAATTAGTGGGGAGGTGGAAAAGCATGTTTGCTTGTTCTCACAAAGTCATGTTTTGGCTTAGTGTTACATGCAAATGAGGGCACTATATTTGCTCTCCATTCATCTTTTGTGACCATTCCAGTGCTCTATTAATTCTTCAAAGTAATATCTAATCAAACATCTTCAGGATTGCCCAGCAAACATCTTCAGGATCCTTGAACATATGTCATCATGCTGTACTGTTTCAATTTAACTTAACTTGAACATTCTCCTTTTCTATTCTAACCTCTGGCCATACAGATGGGAACGAGCTTGCAATAGTTTGTTAAGTGTAACTTTCCCTTCAAAAATGACTAGCTTCTTAACACCCCATTTCCCCATTTACCACACTTTCTCACAAGTCTATGATGGCCTAGCACAACTTTAAATAACATAGTTAAATTGAGTTATATTAAATAAAATAATGATAATAATTTAACACTATATTTGCTACTGAAAAAATACAGCTAAAATAAGGTGGACTTTAGCAATTCAATAGCACCACTTTGGCATATTCTGATCATTAAGTATCCATTTAAATGATTGTCAAAAAAAAGCAGCATAGAAGTCTTCTAAATAATTCAAAATAACTTGACTGTGCTTTTCTTTATGTATCCACCCAATTAAGTTGCACTTAGAATAAGCCTACCTGGATCAGATGAGCTGGAATAGTAATAATGCAGGCAGACAAGGATGTTCTAAGGAGACCACGGAGAGCATACATAAATTTTGTGAGACTATGAATATTTTGTGGATTTTCAGTACTACAAATGTCATCACCCCATAGTACTGAACCAACGCTCTGAATTCCAATCCTCAAAATGTTTCTTTGCTTCTTCTGTCAAATATAAAAAAGGTAACATATTCAGTAACATCTGAAACATTGAAAGGAAAGAAATAAACTCTAGAATATCCTTGCTGGGATTGGGGAGCAGGGGGATGAGGTGGAAATGAGAGAAAGGAATAGGTGGGTTTATAGGGAAATCCAAGAGCAAAATGCACTGCTACTCACAGGCTTTCCCCCTAAGCTGCCCCACAACTCCCCCTGTGCTAAAATCTGAGGAGGCCTCAGAAAGCTTCTATATGATTGTTAAAGTCTCTCATTTCTTTTGAGAGGGTTTTTCAGTCTAGGGAACAGAATGAGCAAGGTGTATTGAGTGAGACCATCACTTGATTGAGGTGGTGCTCAGCTTCAAGCTTGTCTGGATGAATGTGGTTATGTAGACTCATTTCGAGCTGGTTTCCAGCATTGATTAAGCATTGAAACAACCTTGGTCACCCTGATGGATTACGTTGTTGGTTCTCCTTAATCTCTCTGCAGATTTTGAAAGCACTGACTGCAACATCTTCCTGGAATGGTTTTATGGGTTAAGAGCATTAGAATATGGTGGTTTCACTCTTACTGACAGAAAGGAAAGTAGAATTGGAAACTTATGCTCAGCCTTTGGCATTTGGGTGGCAGGATTCTGTAGGATTTCATCTGGTCTGGATTTTTTTTTTTAAAAAAAACAACTCTATGGAGCTGCCAGCCAGGGATCTGGAGCACAATGTAATCAGTATGGACATAATACATAATACACAGCTCCACCATCTGAATCAGGAGAGGGTGTTCAAGTGTTGGGGCAGTGTCTGGAAGCAGTAACAGAATAGAAGAGGGCCAAAAATCTGAGTACTGTGTGGGTGAGCAATTCCATGATTCAGGGTTTCAGAAGTTAGATTGTTTGGGATAAATCTGCACACCCTCAGAAAGAGAAGGGTCACTGCTTAGGGGGAGGGAGGAGGTGCTCTTAGAGCCACTGTCCCTTCAAGTTCAGGTAGCTTCAGTGGCAAGGAGTGTCTAAGCCCAGTGCTTCCTGGATTGGGAGGGCCTAGCTACAAGCTGCACATGCTTTGGTAAGCTGTCATTAAGACTACTTCAATGCACTCTACATGGGACTGCCATGAAGAACATCTGGAAGCTGCAGCTGGTGCAGAATGCAGCAGCCTGGTTACTAATTGGCACTGCAAAGTGGATCATTTATCACCAATCCTTAACGTTTTGTACTGGCTGCCTGTTTGCTACTGAACCCAATTTAAGGCACTCACTCTGGTGCATAAAGCCTCTCATTACCTGCAACCAATATGATTGTTTAGCTGGGTCAACTCCCCTATGAGGAAAGGTTACATTTTGGGCTTTTTAGTTTATATAGAAAGGCAAATGGGGGTGTGGTAAGGACATGATTGATATAGGCGTATAAAATTAAGCATGGTGTGAAGGAAGTGGTTAGAGAGAATCTTCTCTCCTCATAATACTGAAAAATGAGGTCATCCGCTAAAGATGAATGTTCGAAGAGCTCTTCGAACAGATTAAGAGGGTCAGATTAAGAGCCTGCAGCAACCCAGCATCCTAGACGTATGCTTAGTTGAATCCAGAAAGAGATCCTTTTCAATGGTTGCAACCAGGCTCCTGAGACCCCCCCCCCCTTCAGAGCCTTGTCTTGCCCTCTCTTCAATGGCCTTCAACTTGGTGGTTAAAAAGCTTCCTTTTCAGGAAAGCTTTTGGGCCATGAGGGGCCACCTTCGCATGGAATTTTTAATATTCGTCTGCCTTTTTTATACACACAAACACCACTTCTGATGTTTTAATTTTTTTCTGCTGCTTTTAGTGTTCTACTGTTACAATTCTTAATATAATTTTCATTTATTGTTGTTAGCCCTCTTCAGCACAACTTTAAAAAGGCGGGATTTAAATGTTTTAAATAGTGAAACAGATTTGTTACTAGAAATGAAGTGTTTGGCTCCTCTTGCTGTGTTGTTGTTGTTGTTGTTTTAAAAGAAGAAAACAATTCTTCATGTCTTAGAAATGGCTTTATCTACTTGTGAGTTCTGGGTTATTAAAAAAGCATTGGGGACATACCTTAGTGCTATTTTTATCCCTCACCCAGTGTCTACACATTTTTTATTATTAAACTCTTTTCCAGTAGCAGGTTATTTGCTGTCTGCTCCCAGGGTTTTCATGTCACTTTGGTGCTGTTGCTTCCGATATTCTACAATTTCCTTCTTCCAAAGGACCTGTCATCATGTTGGAGGAGCAGCTCAACAAACTGTACTAGGGGAACTGTTATGACATGCCTGTTGCTATGGTAACCAAAGCAGAGGTGCCTGTCAGGGACCAATTTACTTCTCCAGAAGGACACTGCTAACTACTAAAGGGAAAACATACTTGCACATTATGCTCAGTACAGACTGAAAACTAAAACAACCAGGAGAATTCTGCTTGATAAACATTAATAAAAATTACTCTAGAATGCAGAAGCATTAAATAGAATCCATATTTAAAGAGACAAGTTAACCAGAGAATAAACTCCCAAGAGTAGTGCATTAGTGCTTTGATTTTGGACAGAATAAAATAACAGAATTAACTCTGCAGATAACTTTATGGTACTTGCTAGAATAAACTTTAATACATTTTGTAGGTAATGGTGGATATTAAAAGGTAAAGGTACCCCTGCCCGTACGGGCCAGTCTTGACAGACTCTGGGGTTGTGCGCCCATCTCACTTAAGAGGCCAGGGGCCAGCGCTGTCCGGAGACACTTCCGGGTCACGTGGCCAGCGTGACATCGCTGCTCTGGCGAGCCAGAGTGGCACACGGAAACGCCGTTTACCTTCCCGCTGGTAAGCGGTCCCTATTTGTCTACTTGCACCCGGAGGTGCTTTCGAACTGCTAGGTTGGCAGGCGCTGGGACCGAGCAGCGGGAGCGCACCCCGCCGCAGGGATTCGAACCGCCGACCTTTCGATCGGCAAGTCCTAGGCGCTGAGGCTTTAACCCACAGCGCCACCTGCGTCCCATGGTGGATATTAAACAATCATAAATTAAATAATATCCTAAACCTTATATTCTGGTAATTGATATATTCTATGTAGAAGAATGGGACGCAGGTGGCGCTGTGGGTTAAAGCCTCAGCGCCTAGGACTTGCCGATCGAAAGGTCGGCGGTTCGAATCCCTGCGGCGGGGTGCGCTCCCGCTGCTCGGTCCCAGCGCCTGCCAACCTAGCAGTTCGAAAGCACCTCCGGGTGCAAGTAGATAAATAGGGACCGCTTACCAGCGGGAAGGTAAACGGCGTTTCCGTGTGCGGCTCTGGCTCGCCAGAGCAGCGATGTCACGCTGGCCACGTGACCCGGAAGTGTCTCCAGACAGCGCTGGCCCCTGGCCTCTTAAGTGAGATGGGCGCACAACCCCAGAGTCTGTCAAGACTGGCCCATACGGGCAGGGGTACCTTTACCTTTACCTTTACGTAGAAGAATGCATATATAAAATAACACTCATTCTGTTTTCTTTTGAAAATTAAGACTACATAAAATGATGCCTGAAGATAATGTAGATAATCTGCAGGATGTACAGAAATTCAAAGGGCCTTTCAAGCAGCATTCAATCTAGTATGAGGGGCTTTTGCAGCAGGAAGTAAAAGCTAGTTCCCTACCACACCTCCCCATGACTGCATTAGCACTTTATGCATTTGCACATGCCTCTGATCTTGGCCTGTGGATCAGAAGTTTTGTTTTGGTCTATAATATTTAGTGGATGATATAGAGAGTTCCCAGCCCTCCCATGAATGCAGATTTTCATGCACGGGAGGGATCCTGGCAGCAGAAAAAATCTCCCATATGGAGCAGTGTACATGAGAGACCGTGGCAAAGGCATGGTGTAAGACAAGTCCTCAGATTTTGTTTTTTAACAATAAGACAAAAAAATTGTTTTAAAAAAGACCTTATGCTACAGTAATCACATGTAACTTACCACCAGTGGTGTAATCTTTCATTAATATTTGGTAGTTGTATAGAAAATGCATTTATTAATGGATTATTACTGCATTTGCTAAAGCTACTCACATTTGTCAAAAACAGAAAAAGCCTGACAGTAGGAAGCTACCTTATACAGAATCAGCCTATCTAACCAATACTGTCAACTGTGGCTGGCAATGACTCTCAAGCAAAGGCCACTCTCAGCACATGGGCAGATTTTGGGCTGTGCGAGTGGTGTGCCTGCACTGGGTGCGGACTCAAAGCCTGGTGAGGCGCTGGGCTTAGGGACAGAGGCCTGTGGCTTTGACAGGGTCCTAGAGTCTCCCCACCTCCTTCCCAAAGCTTAGTTAGTGCTTTCCCAGCTTTGGGAAGGAGATGGGAGGGCTCTAGGACCCTGTCAGAGCCCTCACATCTCCTTCCCAAAGCCGGGCAGAGGCAGCGCCAAATTTGGCCTCACACAGGGCACCATAGTTTCCAAGTCTGCTGCTGCTCAGAACCAAGTATCTGATTCTTTAACTAGAAGAATAAGAGATTGAACCTTCTGAATACAAAGCATGTGGTCTACCAGTAAAAACTTTTAAAAATAGCTGCTGTTTACTTCATCATAGCTTGGAAACCACATGTTCACTGCTGGATCACCCTTTCAAACAGTATGAAAACTGTATTTGCATGCTTGTAGATGAAGATGAAGTTGCTTAATACCTGGGGAGTGGAGCCATCAAATCCTTGCTGATGAATGACTTTCTGAATAGAATGAAGAAGTCTGGTATAACCACAGGCCATATTACTAGAGAGAAAGGAGAATACTTGACTTAATAAATACATTCTAACAACAGGAATAACATTAAAAACATAGTTTTGCAAATGAAAGGTGATACATTGCAACCCCCCACCAAACAATGATATCTTTGAACAAGTTAATCATATGAATATTTACACATGCTCAATAAGGTTGCTTGTAAGGCTTGTAAGTGTGTCTTATCTTAAACGAACACATACAGCAGCCAGTATCTAGCACCTTACCACCTCCATCCTCCATGCTCTCATTCCTCAGCAAACCAAGGAGACTCACATCACTGGGTCTTCAGGCTTCAGTATTGGTAGTTAACTTCACAGGCCAATCTGGACCCATCAGGTCTTATAAAAGCCTGACTGATCAGTTTGAACAACTTGTTGGTGTGGGAAACTGAATAGGCTTCTCTCACCTTTCCTTCTCATTGGCTGCTCTGGAATCTGACCACCAACCCACATTCAACAAGATCATAAGTCCCTGGCCCTCTAGATGACTGTCTGCCTGTTCTAAATTTAAGTCTGTGTGCATCATAACTGGACCCCCAACTGCCCTGGACCTGTGACCTTCTCTGAGCTTGGCAGAGGCATGACATTGTTTTACATTAATTAGTGTACTCCAACTTAAAACTACTTCAAATGTCATTTATAACAAAGAAAGCACATCTTTGGAAGGAAAAGCTTATGGTAACATGGACCCATACATAAACCTGTTTCATAGAATTAACATAAAAAACACAATACCAAACTACTACAATGCCTTCTATTTTGTTCTATTTGATGTTTCAGCCACATTACCTCTCTACCAAGTCACCCAATTTTTCTCAACCAGTGTTCTTTTTGTACACTTTTGTCAGTTTCATATAGTTTTAAGTTATTTTTACACATATCATATTCTGCTTTATTTACTGTGTAAACAAATCCAAGAGGAAAACCTTCTTTAGATCATATTCTCAAATTCTATGGTAGAAATCAACATAGCACTAAGAAGATTGTTCTATTAGCAAAAGCATTTCTGCTTGCCTGGTGGAATGATCCTGCCTCCCCACTCCCACCCTGTTCTGGGAGTTCTCTTGACCCCCTGAACCACTTGGGGTGAGTGTGGAGGAATAAAGGGGGAAGTCCCATTGTGCTAGCAGGACCCATTAGTTGAATCAAGCCTTATGCTTACATCTGGACAATTAATTAAATTAAAATACTTTGCTTAGCAGTTGCACATGCTGAAGTGCATTCATTTCAATATGATTACATACCCCTCAACAATCCCAATTTGGCCAGGATGCCCACAGAATTAGTTAAGCAGCCACAGTTTCTGACTTGCTCTCAGGGCACCCCAATTTCTCCCGGCCAGAAGACAGGGGCCACAGAAGCAGCTCCTGGGGTAGCAGCAGCATTGAGAAGAAGGCACAAGGGCTCCTTCCCAGAGCCTTGTTAGCGCTTACTAGGTTTTGGAAAGAAGAAAGGTGGACTCTAGGACCTTGTCCTGGGAAAGCGGTGCATTTCCCTCCCCTGGTGGTGGCGGCGTCCATAACCACAAAACCATGAGCAAACCATGGGGAGGAACATGCAAAGTTTGCAAGGGGTAATGCGGGTGGCGGCAGGAAAGCTTGTGGAATCTATGAATTTGTTTGAGGCAGTTAGTTTCACAAATGTCCTGATTTTCATCTGAGTTATGTTGGATAACAGATTATGGAATATGGAACTGACCTATAGCTGGAGTTGGGAACCTCAGGCCTGAAGATGGAGTGCTACCTTCCAGGCCTCTACCTAGTCCTTGAAACTGTCCCCAGATCACACTCTTCATTGGCCCTGTTTCATACCCTGAGAGTTTTTGCATGGGTGGAATGCATGCTTGAACTCTGGTAATGTCTAAGGAAAAAGAGGAGTGTAAAAAGATGTGTAGAACCTAGACTATGGTACACGGGTCTAATTTACATTTGTTGGTCTGCTCACTTTCACCTCTGGCCCTGCTTACAACCAGGATGTGGACCTCAGAAGATTATCCAGATAGGAATGCAGCCCCCAAGATGAAAGACGTTCAACACCATAGCCTAAAGTCTAGTTTAGAAAGTGCTTAATAATGAAAATGACTGTACACTCATAACATGATCAGCAATCTTTTTCTATATTGTCAACAAATGGCGAATCATAATGGTAAAATTGTATCTGTTATTCTGTGAGACAGAAAGACTCCATAGAACAGATGCAAGTTGAAACATCCCAGCTAAATCCCCTATTTATAATTTAATATGTAAAATATATATGCTCACAGGTGATGTATTTGCTGGTGGAAGTGAACTTGTTAACTAGAGCCAACTAATAATCTTGTTAGTAGGATTTGTCATATTTTATGGGCAACAGATATCTATGTTGCATTCAGAAAGTCAGCTATTTTTCCTACAGATTTGTTCTCCAACACTTTAATTCAGCTAATGTGTTTAAACAATACGTTCTCATCCTTTTTTTGTTTAACCATCTAGTTACTGATAAAGCAGGAGCTTGTAAGGAGGTATCCTAGTTACAACACAGTCTCTGACTTCCTTATTGATAGTTTCTAAACATTTAACAAAGGGAAGGTTATCAAAATGTATGACAAATAGGCCTATTATCAGGAAGCAGACTCCATTAGGAGAGATATTTTAAGCTGTTTTAGCAGATTTATCAGGAAATCCAAGCTCTATGTTCATTTAAGCCCATTTTAATATATACCCCATCGAAGCAGCAAATAATACAAGCAAATGTAGCATCAATTATTCAATATTCTTTCTGGAATACTAAAATATACTGGATCTGTATTATACCCTATTATTAAGAAACCTGGGTGGCAACTGTAAAGGAATATAGCTATCAGATATGACTATTTATCAGGGGTCACCAACCAAGCACCTTCAGTTGTGTCCCCAGACTCTCCCCCGCAAAGAATCAAGTATCTAACCCTCCTAGAAAGAAAGCCATGAAGCAAAACGTGAAGGTACCGTTCTAAGCAATGTCTGTGAAATGAGCAAGCCTGGATGCTCCCACTTGTCAGTGTTGTCATAGTTGTGACTGATGAGTGGTTTAGACACCAGGAAATAGGAATTCCTAGGATCCTAAAGAGGTACTGCACCCCCCCCCTTTAATGTGATTTTCCTCCTGCCACTTTATTTTCTAGGCAGATATTCAACAGGTTAAGCCTTTTCTTGTATGGAAATACAATTATGAGGAAAGCATCATGATTGTACTCTCTCTAATATTGTGTTTTGCCAGACCCTA
Organism: Podarcis cretensis; assembly: GCF_951804945.1. Lineage (NCBI taxonomy): Eukaryota > Metazoa > Chordata > Lepidosauria > Squamata > Lacertidae > Podarcis > Podarcis cretensis. The sequence continues at coordinate 66,421,511 of NC_137170.1, read as the reverse complement.
TGACAGCCATTGTATGATATGCCACACCCCCATTGCCACCATTTTGGGACTTGCACCCCCAGCAAAATTCAAAATATGCCCACTGGTCCTAAAAGGATGGCAACCACTGGCTTATATAAATCACCATTAGCTTTAACTCAAACCTATGGCTGCGATCCAAAGAGTCTATTTCTGTATAATGTAGGACACTGTGTACTCTATGATGAGACTCTCTCTACTGTTTTATGTGGTGCAGCTCCCACAGCTGTAGCAGCAGGCTGCTTTTAAAAATGCCTTGTCTTGTACGTGGTGGCAGCTGCAGTGGCAAGAACTCCCTAAGAGCATATTGGCTTCTGTCTGAGGGGGCAGCCCAGCTGTACTAGCCTATATCATCTTCATCCCAACTGTTTTTTCACCATTACTCTAGCATACTGGGGTACTTGAATCTGGCCCAACAAGTGATTTGGCAAGAAAACCATCTGGGAAAGAAAGAATTATTTGAATATCTAAAAGCCAGTTCCCAACATTCTGTAACATTGTGCTATGGTCAAGATTAATTCGGGAGCATGCTTTTGATGAATCAAAACAGATGCCAAATTTTTTGGGGGAAAAACCCACCCATGAAAATATTGTCACTGGATTATAGATTATATAAAACATTTGCTCTGCAGATCAGTCTGATCCTGGCGACTAGGACTGCTGTGGTGAATGGAGCCAGGAGGAAATTAATCCCTATCCCATGATATCCACGAATCTACCCATTTCTCTTTTATATTAATACTTGTTGTTCATTCTTATGAGAGACAGAAAAGAGTGTTATGCTCATGGACACTAGGGAGACAGAAAATCTGCCTTCTACTTCCAAACTAGTATGGCTTTGCATGGAGGCTGTAGTACATATATATTATTCCAGTAATGAATTTCAGGGCAAAGCCATCCTACAGCAGCTCACATATCTGAGCAGGTCTTTAGAAAATATATAAAGCATTCAATATTTTAAAAAAATATATAATTATCCTAATAAAAAAACTATTTATGCCAGAGAATGTTTCCTATTCTTTTTTTTTTTACTTATGTATTTATGCGTTTTTTCTCTCTTCTCCCAACACAAGTATATATTTCTGCTTCTATTGAAAATTGTATAAAGATATTTTAAAGAACAAACTCTAGCACCAGCAGATTAAAACAATAAACAGCCTACTACTTCAATATGCAAATTGAAAGCAAATTTGCATATCGAAGAAAGCTAATTGTTCAAGTCATCCTCAGACCGTCTGTGTGCAGAGCTCATGGGGTGCACCAAGGGCCCTTGCAATGCCCAGGTCTTCCTTTCACACAAGCTCCACTAATCAGAGACAACAGGATTTATTAATGCTCAATTTAGACAGATGTTTAAAAAATAAGCTGCAGCAGATATAATAGTGGTCTTGGCAGATTAGTTCTACTACATTTTGTGGACCCACAGAGAAGCACAACAAGCAGCCTTACTACAACATGTATATTGTCCAGTCCAAGATCTCTGCAGTTAAGAGAGGAAGCTCCTGCAAGGGGTGGAGCTTAGAATATGGTAACAAAAGGGTTTTGCTATAAATATTGATGCCTGGCCAACTTACTCCTGACAAAACAAAAAAAATTCCTTCCAGTAGCACCTTAAAGACCAACTAAGTTAGTTCTTGGTATGAGCTTTCGTGTGCATGCACACTTCTTCAGATACACTGTGTATCTGAAGAAGTGTGCATGCACACGAAAGCTCATACCAAGAACTAACTTAGTTGGTCTTTAAGGTGCTACTGGAAGGAATTTTTTTTGTTTTGACTATGGCAGACCAACACGGCTACCTATCTGTTACTCCTGACAGTACAATTATTTGCACACAATTTTATGTCTATGAAATTTGTCCTCCAAACCCTCCTCAGTTTTTGTGCAAACAACTAAAATTAGAAGCTTTTCAAACTCACCATGATTTTATGTCAGGATACAAAGCTTTTTCTTCAAGAAGGGGAAAGCCATACCACTTTATGTTCTGGATTAATTCTGGAGCCATTGTTTTTGATAAATCAAAGTAGTGTCCAAATTTTGAACAGGCTGCTGGGGTCACCTGTGAAAACAGTGCATATGTTTCCCCTGTTAAAATGCAATTAAAAATTTTAATACCCATTTTTCAACAGGTTATTCACATAATCTGCACTTTAAGTGTACACTACTACTAAAGCCAGCACACTACACCAATGTAAGTGGTCACAATACCACCCCCCCTCTTTGACACATGCACACATTTTCCCATGGAGCAAACCTCAGCCATTGGGGAATTATTGTGTATGTTAGAATTAAGCAACCATGAAGGCCAGGCTATCAGGGAGGTACTCCAGGCACCCTCCAAACAAGATAGAAAGTAATTTTATTTTGATCTTTCCACTCAGGCTGAAGCTGGAATTGCTATTTTACAGCTCGGTCTTCCCTCTTTTTCCTACAGCAAATGTTACTGGTGACACAGCAATTGTGTTTTGTTTACTTCATGCGTCTCCTTGCTCATGTTCTAGTTCAACTATGCCTGCTGTTTCAGCATATAGCCAGTAAGAGAAACAAGGTCCTTTATTTCTGCTGCCACCATCAGATATCCATATGGTGGACGTAGTCTTCTACATACACAAAAGACACACATGAATTTTGGCATTATCTGATAGGCTGAAGATATTTTATCCTACTGATTAGTATCCTAGCTAAAAGTAGTTTGCTTTCAAATAACCATGTTTCTACAAAAACAACAACAACAAAAACAGCATAAGAGCAGTGTGCTGACACATTGACTAAAACATATAGGAAGCCATTGTGGACCATTTTGTCCAACATTCTGTTCCCACAGTGGCCAACTGGATGCCTATAGAAAGCCCAGAAACTTTCCTAGGCATGCTCCCCAGCATCTGGTATTCAGAGGGATATAGCCTCTGGCACTGGAGAGATTATGTAGCCATCATGACCTGATTCACTGGACAGTTCAGCCTTCTCATTACATGGACATTACTATCAGCTTGAGAACACCAATTACATGTTTAGAAGGATGGGAAGTCTCTATGTAGCAGCCCTGTTCCACTTTCCTTCAAGAATCATGAGAAGGAAAAATGGTCTGGAGTCATATTCCAAAAGTGCCAAAAATGTGACTGCTGCTGACAATACTATAAGAGGCACAATAATGTGACTGATGCTAAAAATGATTCCCAGTCCAGTTTTGGCAACTGTGCACACAGTTTGACTGCTGAATGAAGAAAAGAAGCCCCAGGGAACTGCAAATGCAGCTTTTTTGTGTGTGCAATGGTTCCCAGTGTAACTGGAGATGTGAACTGCAGAAACATGCATCCTCATCCCATTTGTTCTCATCAGATTGCAGTAACCAGAGAGAAAAGGCAAAATATCCCTTGGATATTTTGAACAGTTCAAGAATCACATTTTCAAATTACTTTTATAATAAAAGTCATTTTACAAATAATATGAATTTTGTTTTACTCTTTCAAATTACTGTAAATGAGCCAGGTAACTAAAATATTAATGGCTGCATGCATGAACATTTTGAGGAATAACTTCTATTGTGTTCTCTCTCTCTTGTTTCAAACACGTGAAAACAAACGAACAATATGTTACTGGGACTGCAATCTTAGACACATTTACATGCGATTAAGTGCCACTGGACTCAGCAGAATTTACTTCTAAGTAGACATCTACAGAATTTTGCTGTGAAAAAGTTGTATTGTAGCACGATGACAATTTGAATGTTTTTTAATTTTTACATAAACTAGAAGTTATTGTAGCTCCACTTTTGCACGCATACAAAAGTGAGAAAACACTGTTCATTGTCACTCAACCTTCTTGTTCTGTTGTGTGTCTTAACTTCACATCCTCCTGCCCATTTTATAAAAAACTGGCCAGACTTGTGGGTGGCCATTCATACATAAAGAACTGCTCTGCTGAATACCAGGTTTTTGTATTTATAATGATATAAATTCAAAAATTAATCAAATCTCTGTGTCTATTATGATTTTTATTTTAAAAACAATCAGTAAAAAATGATCGTTAAAACTGTATTCCAACAATACATTGTTTGAAAAAACTAAGGTAACAGAAAAAGTAAATCTTTAATAAGCAAAAAATAAAAACAGTAACAAATTCAACACTGCTAACAAGAAACAAATTTTCTTATAACCTTGGTTTCTTATACTACACCAGAATGCAGAAAGTACTTAGCAATTATTTAAAAAATGCTATCTGTGTTTTTATTTTCGTTATTAAATGTTACAAAGTGTAATAAAATAGAACAAAATCTGACAATAAAATAAAATAAAATAAAATATGAGTATTGTTTAAAAATAAATTCAGAAGTTCCAAGTTATTTGGTTTGGGCATTCTCAAAGCAATTTAAACAAGAGCTGTTCTTTGCCCTATAATCTATCCTTTATCCGGATTACTGATCAGAATGTTTTTACTGCAATCTCTGCCAGAGCTCATCTTTTTATTGTGTAAGTCCAAGCCCCCTTAATGTTTTAGAAAGGCCTTGACTAACTGAACTTTGATCTGATGTCTTCATTGAGAAAAGCTCCAGGTTGCCTATTTCAGATGCAAATCCTCACTGAGGCCCCAGAGAGTTTAGTACAGACAGCAAAAGAGAAGAAACAAGAAGTTTCCAGGATCCTCTTTGAGAATCCTGGGGAACACTGGTGTCCCTAATCCACACAGTTGCATGGATTAAGGTAGGTGATAACCTTTCTTGATTCTAAAGAATAAGCACAGTGCCTACAAACTGGGTGGAGACTAGGATTTGGTCGCAATAAAACACCAGGCAATAAAAGCCTGGCTATGTCAGAAGCCTATGAATAGACCTCAATGTACCACATTCCCAGGCCTAGTGGGGAAGCTTGCAAAAAGCCCACCTGAATCAAGTAAGCATGAATAATCTATCTTAGCAGCAGCATGACCACAGAGACAGAGCAAAAGGGAGGAAAAAATACATTTCTCTTAAGCGTGAGATAATAAATTTATTAGCTGAATGTGGTTTCAAGCCTACCTTTTCCTTGGATTCCTATGAGCTAGCCTGCACAAGGAGAAATAACCTAAGTTGTCATGGAGCAGAATATGTCTTTATGCTACCGTCTGCCGTTAACGTTTCTAATTGCAATACTAATGTGCTAGAAATTCTCAGATTTAGGATGAATCAAGGCAGAAAATTGATTTCATGCTGTGACAGTTTATATATTGCCCTAAGAATACAAGCAGTTCATTCATTAAAAGAGGGAGTATATGTGTGAGAGAGAGAGGTGGGGGACAGCGGGGTAAAGGAACACACACTTTACCTGCTTGATACAAGCTACAGAATACCTACTGTTTTTACTTTGCCTATCAAATGGTTAGACAATTACAAATAAAATAGTTAAACAAATACCCAAGCCTCTAGAATTTGCTGCCCAGACAATGTACCTGCAACATTAGAGTTGTCAAACTGCAAGTCAGAGATCCTCCTAACACCTTTAAAATTTCCAAGGCAGCATGAAGGGGATGAAACTAATGTGGATCTCTCAAATTTCTCTACCACTACTCACTTCCCTATGCTTGTGTGGAAATTACAAGATACATTTTATTTTAAAAACATCAATTACTGGTTAGGATACATTTACCTATACTTTTGATACTGAGATTTAATTTTCTGGTATGTTGGGTTGATACCTAACAATTTAATCTGGAAACATAACATATGTATAAAATGACTTTCTTCCCCCCCAAAAAAATTGCTCTTTATTTTCCAACTAGTCCTCAGGAAAACGAAAGATATACTGGACAGGTGTCATGACTGGTGTAAGGTTTCAGGGAGGCCTGGGCAAGATACCTTCCTGGTCCTTTCAGCACTTCCCTGGCGCACCCCACAAGCTTACCAAAGAATGGAGTGGGGAGTGCCAGTGGTACTGTGGGGACAGGGCTGGGCGGGCAGCCCAGCACTTTTCTTATCAGAGCTGTGCCCTGAAATAAGTAACTGACCTTAAAATAAGAATCTTAATTCTAGTGCTAATAAAACTTTAAAAACCAAAAACAAAGAGATGATGGCATTTGCTGCACCATGCAAACTTCTGGGGCTGGGTCTGAAAGCCCCGATACAAGTTACCTTAAATAAATAAATTGTGCCAGCTAGGAAATAGGAGAGCAGGAGCAGTTGACAGGATGAACACAGCTTTCCGTGTGCAATGCACTTCTGTATGGATTTGAGCACATGCCAATTTTCCTTTCCAGTTATAGTCCCCTAGTAGACTGCTGTCCTAGAGAGTCCCTCTGATCTTTGGGGACAGTTTGTTTGTGGGTCATGACAGACTGCCCTGGAAGTGGATGCTGAAAAACCCTCATGCATTTGCGTCCCTTTGAATTCTGTCCAGACTCACCCAAGGCAGAGAGGAAGGTTCTGACAAGCAGAAGTGACAAGGTAGGTAATGAAGAAATGATTCATAGAATCATAGAATTGTAGAGTTGGAAGGGACATCCCCCTGCAATGCAGGAATTGCAGCTAATGAATATCTGACTGATGGACAGGCTGAATTCAGAGACAAGGATTGCAAGGTAGTTTTAAAGAGTGGCTGGAACTGGAGCATAAGCACTTGGCATTTAGTTGTTCAGAGGTGTGTGGCAAACACTAGAATTATGCATGCATCAGGAACGTATAAGGATATCTGCTCTACCACAATTACTCATGACCGAACAGTTTTGCCAGGAGGCTGAACATTCCCAATGATACCTTAGAGAGTTTTTACTTGTAGTTCCCAACTCTGACCTCAGTCCGGTCTTAGTTAATAAGGCTTTAGCTATGCAACCACCAGTTTAAATTGGATTACACCTCACATCAATTTTCATCCCATATAACCTCCATTATAATATAAAATGAAACATGGTATATTATTGGAGCAAACTGGGAAGCTTAACTGTACTTCTCAAAAATATCCGTTTTTTCAAATTTTGGTATTCCTTCCCCCTACCTCCACATATGAACTAAGTCTGTTTTGTGATGGTTCAACATGCTATATCAAGCTTCATATTAATAAAAATTGATGAGGTCACATAACCATCCTGGAGGGTCTTTGATTTGGCATGTCATCATATATAAATCTTCTCTCTGATATGAATACATAGACATGTCTGTGCAATTACAAAGAAAACCAAACATGCCAAGCCTTGTAAAATCATTTTGTCATATTCCAATTATATTCCTTAGAATAAGCCTGAACTTACTAGGCAGTTCACTACACTTACATCAGATATATAAAATACTAAAGCCAAACAAAGCAAGTTCCTATGGACACCAAAATATTGCATGTAATTTTAGAGATTTCACCATACCATTATTCTGCACAAGAAAATAGCTAGCCTAGGGAGAAATATAATTCACAAAACACTAACAACCGTAAACTCTGTAGAATTGACCACTGGGCTTGTTTCTTACATGCTGCCTTCATAACGATTAGTTTATAGTGACAGTGAAGCTGATATAATCTCAAGTGCTTACTTTACTTATTACGCACATGGATAAGCAAGTCAACAGCTTGATTCAATTCCATGCTTTCACTAGAGGGATCTAAGTACAATTCATTCAACCTATATAAACGCTTCTATATTCAGATAAATTTATAAAGCTTTCTTGTATAAATGGAAAGGATACTTCTTGAAAACCTGTGTAGTAAATTGTACAGCTCTGACGCTGAAGCCTTTACAATATTTACTGTTCTTATGACAGTATAGCCCACTTATGGTAGTACTACACATTTTCTTGGGAAACAAGAATTCCCAAGCCAATGTTTGCTAATGAAACACAAAAGGTTGAGTGGGTCCATTTGTAGAGAGAATCAACAGAAAAGAGAGAGGTGTTCAACAATTTATGCTGACTCTCCTCCCAAAATACCTCCCCCAGCCATTCCCCACAGCAAAGTGACTGGAAGAATATTTTCAATGGCTAATCAACAGAGGATGAAATAGTTATTAAGTGCTCTTCCACTCTGCTATTTAATATTATAAGCCTAAGGTGGGGCAAAACACTTTTTGGAATAAGTGCCAAATGGTGTAGTTAGCTTATCATTTTAACAGGAAATTTTTGTCAAGAAATACTTTCAGTTTACCATACACCATTATTTGAAGAAATTACTATGAAATAAAATTTACCTCCAGTTTTGGTATGTTCTGGTAACGCCAGGCTATTCTCATGGATTCCTGAGAATCTTGTTTGGACTTCACAGCTGTTGCTTCTTCTTCTATTTCATTTATAGCAGTATTCAGCAAAGGTGAGGGAAGTTCCTGAATGAAAAATAATAAATGTTTTAGATGAGCTGCTTTTATTAAACATTTAGGGAAATATTGTTAAAGAAGATTTAACAGCTCATAGAAAACATTAATGATGGTATTGGAAGCTCACTTCAAGGTACTAAAGGAACCAGTGGATGTACCTTCAGAACCTTGGTCTATAATATTTGAGAAATTCCAGAGAATGAATAAGGTGCCACAGGAATAGACACAGGTAAACCTTGCCCCAATTTTCATAAAAGAGGAGGAAGGAGAATCCAGGAGACTACAGACTAGTCAGTCTCACTTCGATACCAGAGGAGTCAGATTGTAAGCATCCTGATAACAATGCAGTGATTAGTAAGAAACAGCATGGATTTGTCAAGAATAAATCCTACTAGCTAGACTAATCTGATCTCTCTTTTTTATTGGGTTACTTAGTAGACTATGGGAAGCCTGTCAATATAATTTCTAATGATTTCAGCAAGCCATTTGACAATGTCCTCTTTTATATTCAGTTTGGAAAGTAATTAAATGTGGACCACATAATAATACCATCATGTAGATTTACAGCTGGTTGGAACACTATACTCAAAGAGTGCTCATTAATAGTTTTTCATCAAACTGCAAGGAAATTTTGAGAGGACTACCTTCGGGTTGGACCAGGTGCTCTTCAATATTTTTATCAGCGACTTAGATAAAGGGGTGGAGAGAACCCTTATCAGATTTGAAAAACACACAAAAACAGGAAGGATAGCTAATACTTCAGGACTGAAATTCAAGATCTTGATAGGAAACTAGGCTGGAATTCAGTTGAGACAAATGTAAAGCTGCATTTAGGCAAATATAAAATGCACAAGAATAAGATGGGAGATACTTGGATTGGCAGTAGTATCCATGAAAAGGGTCTGTCAAGCTGAACATGAATCAACAGAGTAATATGCCTGCAAAAAAAACCTTAAGCAATTTCAGTTTACTAGTTTGGTAGGTATTAGGCCAACTCTAAAAAAATTGAACCAAGTTTTGTATGATTGAGTAGTAATTTTTTGTCTATGTTTGGATACAATTGGATACCATTTTCAATCAAGATGGCATTCTCAAGCAATACCAGGCACAAGGCTGCTAGTAGAACCATAGTAACCAAAATCACAGGAAGTAAGAATTCCATTTGATTCTGATCTCATATGAATAACTGTGTCCAGTTTGGGGTGCTGCACTTTGAAGATATATTATAGACAGGGGTTGGCCAGGTTGGCCCCTGCTAAGGGCGCAGGCTTGCCCCCCCCCCACAAAAATCATGCCTCTTCACTCTGAGGAGGAAGGCAGACGGACAGACAGACAGACAAGAGGAGGAGAGAGACGGAGCAAAGCAGACCCGACCCGACCATGATGACTGCAAAGGAAGTCACTGGTGGAGCAGGAAAGACAACAAAAAACAAACTTTTTGAGTTTCTGGTTCATGGTCTCTCCTGGCTTTGGAGGCACCAATACATCTCCTTGCCAAGAGCACAAGGGTTGGATGGTGCCAATACAACTCCTTGCCAAGGGTACAAAGGAGCCTAGGTACGCCTCTGAGAAGAGACAAATTGAAATGGGTTCAGGGGAGGACAACAAAGCCTGTCAGAGGTATGGACAGCAAGTCTTCTGTGGAAAGGTTGAAATAACTGGATATTGTTTGAATGCAGGGAAGATGAGAGCAGACATGCTAGCACTCTACAAATGCCTCAAGAACTAACACAAATAAGAGAACAAAGTTTTGTTCTCTGCTTCCCCAGAGGGCAGGACTAGATCTATTCTGTTTAAGTTTTATTAGAGTAGGTTTCAGTTGAAGATTAGGAAAAATGTTAAAATATTAAGAGAAGTTTGACAAGGGAACCAATTACCTGGAAATGGGCAGTCCTCACTGGAGGACTTCAAGCAGAGGCTAGAAAGCCATGTGTTGCGGGTGCTCTAGATATGTATTTTCTGCTTTGAGCAGGGACATGAACTAGCTGGCCTACAAAGCCCATTCCAATTCTAAAGCCATTTATCATTTATTTATGGTGACACTTTATTCCAGGGATGGTGAACAATGGGCACATGGGCTGGGGCTGGCCTCCCACAAGAATATTTTTTGCTCTTGCATTACATCAGAGACATTTGCAGCGGCAAAAGTAATCCAAACCACATATAAGTCGCATGGCTTCTTCCCTGATTCCGAGAGAAAGAGAAAGGCAAGCATAGGACAGGAGCTAGATTACATTATGGAATGCACTGAAAAAAACGTTTAAAGGATCCTTTCCTAAAAACCCAGAAGCTTACCTTCTGGGTATAGTAAGGACAGAAGTCCTCCCAAAACAAGTGAGTCTATTGATGTATGCGACCACAGCTGTGCAGATTGCACAAAAGTGGAGAACAGACGCAGTTCCAACAAAAGAGGAGTGGCATCATAAAATGCTGGACTACTCGGAACTAGCGGGTATGACTAATAGAATAAGAAACAGATAAAAAAACTTAATGAGGATTGGATGTTATATATAGAATATATGAAAAATTATTATAATAAGACAGTCAATCTAGCAGGATGAGCATAATTCAACAACGTAAGTTATAACATGCGATAAAGAGGAGAGAGGAAAATTTAGAAGAACAAGAAGATGTGGATAGGTTGGGAATAGAGAGGAAACCAGGGAAGGAGTGGAAGGGAAGTACATGAAAAGAATTTTTCAACCCCCCCCCCCTTCTCTCTCTCTCTCTCTCACACACACACACACACACATTGAATGCAACAGTTGTTGTACTAATGGTGATACACCAGTGAAGAAATGTAATAGAAAAGCAAATAAAAGCAACAACAACAACAAGATTACATTATGGAGGCTGCAGGGCAGCAAGTGTGGGTTTTTCCTTGACATTTACTCCTGAAGCTTTTCTCAGAAATGAGTATTGCCACAAGGCAGCAAAGGTTTAGGATCAGAGTTTTCCTTATCCTAGATGAGCTACCTTCCCAAGTTCAGAAGCCTCTCATTTCCCACTACAGCACATGACCATTGGACCCACTATTTGGCTTGTGTGCTCAATCCACCAGAGCCTGTCATCACATGCATAGGAAGTGTCAGCAGTTCAAAGCCAATTATTAGGGGAAAGTGCTAAAAGCAGAGAAATGCCATACAATAAGAATCTGCCAGGAATAAACCATTGGGATCAACAGATGCATTTATTTGTATGGATTTTATCCTTTGACTTTTACTTCAAGCATGCCAAGGCATCAAAATTAAAGAACCCATTCATTCACAAACGACAAGGCAATTCAATCCTGATCTAAAACTGAAAAATTGCCAATGATCCCATTTACCTGCTATCCTTTGACTCAAGTCAAACTCAACCTCAGACATATACAAACCTGTTACACAAAATGGGTTTATCATGCAAAAGGGACGTGGGTGGCGTTGCAAAACACATCTCATACAATATTCGAGTATGTAATAACTTATGCAGGGTTCTCTAATGTAGACATTTTATAGCTGAATGTACACACATTCCTATGTTGTGGAGCCATATAAATAAACATTTTAAATATTATCTTAATGCCTGTTGAATGTTATAATTTTATAAGCTTGGGAAAAGTGGATCAATCTATCGACTTTGGTTTTTCTAAGTTCCTCATTTTTTTTCAATGTGTTCTCTTTCCACATCACTTTGAGTTTCTTAAATCCCCACACAAAATCATATACATTTACGTACACATTTCTCCTACTATCACATTTTTGTACATCATTTTGCCTAATATAATTAAAAACATTTTTGCCAACAACTCCGCCCATACGCATATTTGCACATTGTTTTCACTAATATTTCTGAGAAGTGTGAATTCCAAAAGATAACTGTGTTTCAGTTCACATACTGAAATAAGTTTGAAATAAGTCTGAAATAAGTTTGCATTTCTCTCTGATTCCTACCTTGGGGAATTTTAAAAAGATAAAAGATGCATATGTGTTTTATAAATAAATACTAACACGTCAGAAAATTTTGTAGCAATAAATGATTTGTGGTAGTGACTGTAACATTTGCATTCGCTTTTTAGACCAGTGACTGCAGTGGAAATGTAGATACCAACTTGACAGGACTGATTTATTTATTTATTTCTGGCCTAGTTACATAGGCATTCTACCAATTGGGAGCTAACTTGCTAATCAGCTGAAAAGATTGCAGGGATATTGCAGCTGACCAAGTGTTGTAGTAATAGACATCTCAGTCTGTTATGTGCATGAGATAATGTGTTGAATGTTTTTTGAATACTAGGGCCTACCTAATGGATCTGGCATCCTATTTCTATGGCATGAGTTGCCAGAGTGCAATTAGCATGCTAGAGTGTACCTTTGCAAGACACCCAATCTCAATTTTTTTTAAAATAATATTTATTAAAGATTTTCAAATATAACAGAAAAAGAAAAACATCCAAATTTAAAACCTTATTTTCATTGGCATCTTTCCAGGACTTCCCCTCCCCTCCCCCTCTTGTATTCCAATTCTTTCAAATAGATTCAACAAATTCTTACCCCAAATTTTAAAATTATTATCATTGGCCCAATTTAAAAAAAATATTTTCCCATCCCCTAAAATCGACCTGTTCCCTTCCACGAGTTCCCCTCTTTAATATGCAATACAGACTAAGATAAACAGAAAGATAAAAAAAAAAGAATAAAATGTAATTTAACACCCTTTGGATTCCAAATTTCCCTCCCCCCTTTCCCGGTTGCGTTCCCAATGTCCATCAATGTCTACTGTCATCCTGGAGCTCCCACATCTAAACCACAGTCCTTCACCAGTCCGCTTTGCCGTCTTTTTATTAGTCTTTGCCATCTTTTGGTCATCTTTGGTTTCACATGTCCAATCTTGGAAGGAGTCTATCTTCCAACTTTGTCCAGTTCTTGTTATTCTTATTGTTCTTGTTGTTCTCTCTCCTCCTCCTCTTTTTTTTTTCCCCCTGCTCTCCTGCACAAATGCTCTAATTCCAAAAAGCTTCTAATTCCTCTGCAGAGGCTTTGTTATTCAGGAACAAAACATTACGTCAAGTCCCTTCCATTCTTCAATAGATAAATCTATTGTCTCCTTTAGTGTGTAGACCTCTGTAGACAAAATAGTGTTCCATTTCTGCAGTTTCCCAGGCGATAAAAAGTCCTATTCAAATTCGATGCCAGCAATACTTGTAGTGTCCCACAGCTCCTCTAGAGGGATTATAGTAACTCAGTTTCTTTCCCGATCACACCCAACAGTCAAAGTAACTTATTATTCCTTGTTTTAAACAATTTATATCCAATTTGTAACAAATGTGACCAGCAAAGTCCTCGTAACAAAGTTCTCTTTTTGTTCTTCCGCTTTGACAGCTCCTTTAACAGCTGTCAAAACCTCTATTTCTCCTCTCCCGGCGCTCTTACAGATCTCTCCCGGGGTTTCCGGGGGGGGGGGGTTGCATTTTAATTCACATTCCACTTTTCTCCTCCAGCCCAGTCTTATAATTTTCCATCGCGAAGTTAATAACTTTATCAAAAAAAGGTTGCACTCGATCTTAGTTGTCAAATCCTTTGCTTTAGCTCCTCTACAACAGGGGGGAGGCTGACTTCCTTTTTGCACCTCCCCCGCTCGCTCCGAATTTAAATAGAATTTTTCCCCTTTTTTAATCCAAGTTCCAATTACTCACAGGTTATTCTTTTAAAGATCAAATTTTCAATGGAAGAAGTCAGCGCTCTCTGTCGAATGGCATGCGGCTTCGCTCGGCAGGGGAAGTGGAGGACTCACAGCACCACCACCACCCTGTCACCCACTCCGCAGCCTTTAAAAAGGCTCCTTCGCGGGTCGGGGGGGCGCAAACGGTGCCCGCCGAGTCACCATGCCCATGGGTTTCAGCGCCCATGGTTTTTGAGGGTCCCCGCGTCGCCGGCGCGGTAGAACCCAGCCCCTGCCGAGCAGGCTCCCTCCGAAGCTCGGAGGGAGTCCGCCATTCGGCGATGGCGCCAACCCGGAAGTCTGACACCCAATCTCAATTTTGATGCAGTGACCCAGAAGCACAGGGGGATCACGACTCAGAATACCAAACATAGGCTAAATGAGAGCTGGTGTGGAGCAACAGCTAAGAAACTGAGCTGCAAATAAGAAAGTTCCTAGTTCAAATCTAGCCTCTGCCACTTAGTCCCGCATCTGCAATACAGGGATAATAGCGATCTAGCTTAAAGAAATACTAAGGATTATAACAAAATAAATCTGAAATGCTTTGAATGCTCTGAAGTGGCATATCATGTTTAAAACAATCATTATTTTTTAAAAGTTTACTCCCTGAATCTATATGTTAGTCAGAATAGTAGTCAGACACTCCGTTCGTATTCCAATAGTCTGGCTTAAAGATACTTTATTAAGTGTTGTGTCTCTATAAATCAAATTGACTTAACTGTCAAGGAACAGTGTACACTACTTGCTTACGTTTGTTGAGATTTTTGATCATTAGGACAACAGTGAGTAAGCAAATTATGACCCCTTCTTGCTACCCACTGCCATCTGTTAGACAAATCTAAAAGAACTTCTTTCTGCTACATCAACTACTGACATTCCTCTCCCTGTAGCCTGTACAGCAGCCTTCCCCAACCTGGTGCCCTCCAAATGTTCCAACTTCCAATAACCCAAACCAGAACTACTTCTCTTAGGGCAGCTGAGTGATCCAATTTCCTTATTTCTACAGTAAATTTACCAGATCTTTTTCAATGAATCCGGAGAGACTTTTCAACTTCCTACTAAATAGATGGATTTTGTCAGGGGACTGATTTGTAAATCCGGGGACTGTCCCCGGGAAACAGGGACGTCTGGTAACCTTATTCTACAGTAAGACAAACCATAGGAATTCAAAAGTCAATTTATAAAAATAAAGTTAAATCATTTTCTTACCAGATTCTATTATAAGCCTACAGAATAATCAACCAACAATAGTTCACATTAAGCAAGTTGGTTTTTTTAAAACAGAAATTGGTATTGTAGGTTGCCATCCTAGAAGTTTCTTCCCTCGTTTCAAACTGAATTTGTAATTATCTGTAAGAGTCTTGGAACAGATCCAAGGTTTAAATATAGAATTCATGATTCCCACTCTTCAAGCAGACTTGAGTACAATAAGAATTATAATCAAGAGGCATGAGATGTGCTCAAGGAAGTGATTCTACTGAAGTTCACTCACCATTTATCTCATTAGAACAAATCGTAACATTGTTACTAAGATAAGTTACAGAAGTTGAGCTAGAGTTCTTCCTAATTAAGGGACAGGAGATTCAACAAAAGACAAATGGCAGTGTGAGAAGTAGATGTGGGTAAAATGCTTTGAATAGTATGATCGAGTGCCTACCCAAAAGCAGATCAACCCTCTTCCAAGGCTGCCATTTGCAGACCCGCAGTTAATATAATTAAAGGGCTGTATCCAACACAGTTGTCCCATTCACACAAGGTCTTCCACTTGCACAATGAAACTTCCCCTTCCCCTTCTCCACTGTGTGCTTCCCCATCTGTTTTGGGTTTCCTCAAACCCTCTGGAGTGGACTTGAAGGGGTGTGAGGAGAAAAGAGGGAAGGGAAGTTCTGTTGCACAAGTGGAAGTCTTTGCACGAATGGGATGATTTTGTTGGCTACAGCCCATTTTGTTCGGATTGATTTTTCATCATCATATGTACAGAAAACAAACACAGGTGATTACATTTTTTATGTTGTCTTTTCCATGGTCTCAGAAATGTATCTAATCTCATGAAGGCTAAAATGTAGCTAGATATATATTTAGTGAACAGCTAGATAAATAACAAATAAATAATTAAATAACATTATAAGGCCTTTTAAATGTGTTTGCGGCAGTGGGGTTACTGATTTGCTGCCAGTCAGTATAGACAACAACAACCTAGATGGACCAATATTCTGACTCAGCATAAGGAAGCTTCCTGTGTCCTTGGCAGATATATATTTGCACCCAAGACTCAACCTATGTGCAGAGAATCCAATATTGACTTTTAAGTAGCATTTGCCTCACAAAAATTACCCTTCCATGAGAAGAAAATGCATTGAGAAGGGGGGGGGAGGGGGGGTAACAGAGTTGTGCTCACTAGTTTTGCCCTCTGCCTTGTCATTCTTATTACCCTCAGCTCATGGAGGTGACTGAGTGTAGTGGGGAGCCTTCTCATGTAACTGTGGTGGCTCCATGAACATTTTTTGCCACTGGTTTTTATCTCTGTTGCTCCCCTTGTTTTCTTCACATGGAATGGTAACACCTGAAAAGGACCAGTGACTATATTTATCATGTTTATCCATCAAATTTCTACCTAAAATCTTCATAGCGATATAGACAAATATAAATGCTATATTAGCGCTAACCAACAGTAGAAAAAAACGTTTTTAAAGACCCATTTTGTGAGTTCTTGGGTGAATAAAAGATGATTCTCTACATTCATATTCTTACATTACACTAGCCTGACAAACATCCCTGGGCAGCTAGTTCCAAAGCCATGATGACACCACAGAGAAGACCCCACTTTGAGTCCCCCAAAGTTTTATTGCATGCACTGACATGACTCAAGAGCAAAGAAAGTCTTTGAAAAATGTTTGCTGCTCTTTGCTGACCAGAAAAATGAATTAGCAGAAGGCAAGATGGTTTTATAATAGGGAAATAATAAGGAAAGAAGATGTTTTTTAAACCAATCTTTGGGGTAACATATGGGAAGCTTTTTCTGAGAGGAAACTCCATTAGCACAGTGATACTTACTTCTGAATAAACAAGTATAAAACAGAATGATACTAATCTGGAAGTAAAAATAGAATTGAATTTTTTAATCTCAGCATCTATAAGCAAAGTTGTTTTTTATTATTTGGTTAAGCTAGTTGTAATATAGCTCATTGTTTCAAATATTAAAATAAGCTACTTAATTAAGGCAAATGTTATGTAAATGTTTTTGCAGCTATAATCCAATTTAAATTACTTTCCCAGGTGTTGTATTCAATAAAACTGTCGTCCATTTTCTCTGTAACACCTGCAACACTTTAATTGACATAAAGATAACGGTATGCTATATACAAAAACAATTCAGTGCAGCCATAGGCCATTGTTCTGGAAGAGATTATCATTAGTATAAATCCCATGTAAGCAGTCACTTAACTCACTAAGCTTCTCATTGTTTTATATTCTGCCTCTTACAATGAGGGGCACACCTGCTGCTGCAATGACTGCCTCACACTGTAGCAGAGGTGACCAAATGTCCTAGGCTGCACATTAAAATCTTGTGGCTGAGAGCCAGAAGAAACACTTTAATGTGGTCTCTCCTTAAACAGCATTCTCCCTCTTGTTTTTACCAGTAGCACTTTTTAAGAATTCCCAAATGTTTTTCTTGTTACAACACGGAAACAATGCAGATCATTATTTGATCTGTGCTGCAGGCATATGAGAAAGCAAGCATGCGGTTGCCTCACAGGGTGATGTTTGAGGAACATACAATTGAGGTATAGCCATTAAATGACTTCCTCTAAATATTTTGCAAATACTTAAGACACCCCCAATCCCAAATCGTGTGTGTAACAGAGGTATGTCACAGTCTATAAATGCAAATTAATGCAGTCAACAATGTATGACTATAGCATCCCAGTGTCACTAGCCTGATGATGGTGAAGGAGCAGAGAAAGAAAATGTCAATTACAGTCCTCATCAGAAATAAACTGTCGATGCTAATAAGTAAATATGCCTAATCTGAAACAAAATTGTGAAGTTGCAATTAAAAACATGTAATCTGCACACATTAAAAATAGCTCCTCTAAGATATATGTCAGTTTAGCATAGTGGTTATGGAGTATCAGATCAGAAACAGGCAGATTCATACTTAAAACTTCACTCAGCTATGTAGCTCACTGGTGAACTTGGGCCAATCCCCCTACTTCAAAATGGGGTCCTGGAGGGGACAATGTATATACCACCCTGAGCAACTTGTAGGAATGTGGCGCTTCAATGTAATAAATAAATGACTACTCACAGTACCTTGGATTTTGAAAGGATTTAAAAACAACAACAAACAATTAAACCTAAATCTCTACTTTGGGAAGATAAAATGTTTGGACAAAATTTACAAAATGTTTCCCTCTTGTATCTGGAAAATTAACAAGTAACTTTAAGAGACTCTTTAAAGTATCTAATAGCTATTTAATGATAGGTAAATCTATTCAATTAGGTTGTAGTTATAAAAATGATTCATGGTGCCCACACACACACACACAAGGATCCTCAGAGCTCAATAGAGCCCTGATTCTCCCTCCTCCTCACTTACAACTGCATGTGTGCAGACGTAAGCATGCTCTACCAGGGGTTCTCAACCTGTGGGTCCCCAGATGTTGTTGGACTACAACTCCCATCATCCCTGAGCTCTGGCCTTGCTAGCTAGGGGTGATGGGAGTTGTAGTTCAACAACATCTGGGGACCCACAGGTTGAGAAAGGCTGCGACAGTCCAGAGGACAAGATGCCTCCCTCCTCTTCACTCCCAGGTTCATGTGCACAGAAACAAATAATGCACTGGAATAGTGTAGGGGACAGGACGCCAGTACGTATTATTCAAAACCACTGCAGCATAAGCATGTCAGGGCTACTGGATGGGAGGTGTGGGGAAATCTGTTCTCCATACCAGCCCATCATACACCTGCAACCTGGCTCATCCCATGTGAGAGAAGGGAGAAACAGATTTTAACCTGCATGCAGACACTGCACCTGCACTAGAAAGACCATCCCATGTGATTTTAATACTTAAAAAACCCTGATTTCCTCACATTAACTGGTTTTATGGGAGATTTGTAAACAAAAGGAACAGGGGAAAGGAGAGGGAGAGATAGTTTAATGTAGTTAAAATGATATGTGCTTTCACAGCTTCCCTTCACAGGAATGGTTTCTTCCCCAGTACAACTAAATATCTTGCTTTTCTACATCAGAATGCATCTTCCTCATATCTGTGAGGAATTTCTGTTCCTTATGTCAACTGCTACATTGTTCTGCCTACTTTGGCAGATGCACTAAACAAAATCAGGTTCTAATAGTTTGACCTCTCTCTCTTCTTCTGTTCTCTAGGGCATAATAAAACCCAAGCCACAGTCCTACAACAGTTAATGAAGCTTAACCTTACACCCTCTTAATTACCAATGCATTACACTAACTACAGGCATCATACTTCTCTCTAAGCTATTTTACAATGCTGGAGAAGTACTACTGTGCTATTATTTAGCGACATAATTCATGCTGTATGTGAAATCCCTCTTAAATGAACTTCTTTGATCCTTTCGTTTTTTAAAAAATAGAATTTTAAATATTATCTATTACTGTATGTTCCAATAATCATTTGCAGTTTTGTTGCTGCTATGATTAAGAACACATTAAAAAGTGTGTGAGTCTAAATTGATTCGTGTTTGAAGTGATATTTATACAGTAATTTTTCAAAGATACATAAATAAGTGTTGTTCCTTAAACTTAGGACATTGGAAAAAAGGCAATGAGGAAAGGAACTACTTCAAAGTATATTATGTATAGTAACAACCATTAAAAAAAAAAGGAATATATTTTCCTGGACAAAGTCAAGCCCTATTTTTAATTAATATAAACAAGTGATTGTAGAGTTAATTTCTTCAAATGAGACTTGGTCCTGTGCTTTTTTATTTATTTAAACCAACTGAAGCCAACAGAATCTAAATTCAAATCTTTGTATTAACTACAAAAATTCTAACAGCTAAATGATAAATGAGGAACAGTAGCTGGGTTCTGAACATGAAGATAACTTTTTTTATTATTTCATTTCATTTCACTTTATGTTGCATACCAGATTTCTATATTGCTACACACAAGGTGGTTTACAAGCTGAAGAAACAACAAAATATGCAGCAAAGATCACACATTTTATAACAATCTGATCCAATACGAAAAGCATAATAAAAAAATGACTTCTAACTGACTTTGAGTAAGTGGTCTAAGTCAAATCTATTATTTTCTATGTTTAAACTACTAAATTTTTTAGTATATAATAAAATATATATGAAAGGACAATCCCGTTATTCTACTCTTTCACTATTCTCCTAGATAGATCAGGAGAATCTCAATGACACAGTATGAGTAAAATAGAATAAAGAGCATTAGCACAATAAGAACAACAAGCAGGGATTTATTCAGTGAAAAACCAAACACACCCATGTATGGATAATTTTTTAAATAAAAGCTCTGTATTCACAAATGTTCATTTTCAAAATGATGTTGGATATTTAAAGCACATATATATTTAGCGCAAATGTAAATGTCCCTCTGAAATTTAAACCACTTGGGGGAAACAGTTTGACATTATGGAATAGAAGTCTGAAGACAGATGGCATACTTTTGCATGCACATAAAATATCAGAAAGTGAGTTAAGGTTACCATCATATATACTCACAGCAAACTCAGGTGTTTGCCTAATACTCAGATTTTAACCTATTCATTCACTGTAGTCTACGTAACTTTTATGGCATCCAAAATCCCTGTAACTCGAGATGGCCTCATTCTTCTTTACAAAGGTGGCTGGTCAGGGACACTGCTTCTACTATGTCCATCTTTGCTAGAATATTAAAGAACTTCCTTGAAAATGCGCATTGTGCAGCACTATCCAGATTTAAAATGTGCTAAGCTACAATACCCATATTTATGAATAATGTGGGGATGATTTACTCTCTAGTGGTAGAAGGGTTGCACAAAGTGATCTAAACTAAATATAGGCTCTGTAGCTCTTTTTTGGAGAGGGAGGCAGGAGGAAAATCTTCATTTTAGTTGATAATATAAGTTTGATCGACAATAGCAGAAATTGCTTCATTCCTTGCATGCTTTCAAAATGTTACATAACTGCATCTGATAAACTCTGGCTACCGTAAATGTTAAATTACAGTGGATGAATAGGAAAACCCTGAGCATCAAGTCAAGTCTGTCTGCTCTTCCAGAAAATGTTTCCAAATTAGGGTTGCCATACACCTGGATTTTTCCAGACATATTCCTGGAATACTGCAGTCGGCAGCAGTGTCCGTGCGGAAATAGGGAAAATCTAGATGCATGGCAGTCCATGTTGGTAGTGCCATTTCTGCATAAAAATAACATAATTTCTTTTTGCATTTTGCCCAAAAAAGCTTAACAACCTTTCTGTCCGGATTTTCACTGTTTGAAATATGACAACCCTATAAATGCTTTAAGTTTTAAAAATGAGGACCCATGCAGAGGTAATGCTACTGAGGATTAGAGGAATTGGGAATAGGATGCAGGGCCACACTTTCTTTCCCTCCTCTTTCACACACTAATTCTCACCATCTTCAACTAGCTGCTTTGTCTGTCTGCTGTTAAAACTAAGAATATTACCAAGCTTCCATTTGGAAGCATTAATGGTAGCATCTCCAGAATGTAAAAAACAACAACACCTTAAACAATTCTTCCTTACAATTAAATCAATTGTAAGGAAATGCTTTCCATAGCTTGCAGAAAACTAGAGGTAGAAATAACAATCACAACATAATCAAATTCAGGAAAGTAAAAAAAATAAAATCATTTTGCTTCAGTCACCTCAAATCCTTAATTATACAAGCATTCTAGTTAAAATAATAATAATTAAAGACTGTTAACATGATTTTAAACCACAATGATAGTCATTCAGCACAGAGGTTTAACAGATTATAATATTTCTGAAAGAGTATTTTAAATAGTGTGAAAGAAACCAATGGTAGCTAATACAACAGCATTCAAAATAATAAAGGCCCACACCGGTTAAGAGTTATAAAAATGGACCACATTAAGTACTGTACTGGTTTCCTGTACTCCCCCTCAGCTGCTCTTCCATGCACAAGGGGACTGAAAGCTTTAATTTTTAAATAAACTAGACTTTACAATTACATTCATACTTGGGAAACTCTTGTGTCTTTCAATGGTGGTTGGTTCAAACAAATGAGGATTAGAACCACTGTTTGATCCTGGATTGTTTACATTAAACATTGTTAGAATAAATAATGGTTTCCCAAGTTTCAATGTAACCGGAAATGGTGGTTAGTTCAGAGTTTCACTGCTTTCAATCTCCTTCACACATGCACTAAGGAGAAGAAGGTACTGTTTATTTGTACAGTTTGTTCACAAAACACTAAAGCATAGCTTGTTATATCTGAACTGGGCCAAAGTTTGATCTAGGCAAATGAAAGAAAGGAAAATAAAACCATGGATTTGAAGGAGCTGAAAAAAGGAGAAGGCAGCTTAAAATGGATTTTGATGAATAAGCTAAAATGAACGAAAAATATCTCTTCCATGGCCACTAAGACCTGGTGACTAATGTCTGGGACCAGGAGTCAGATTCATTTTCACAGGATGACAGAGATGAGGACTCTAAAACTGAAGGCGAAGGACATGCAGGACCAGCCCCAGAAGTGCTGCTATCAGATGAACCTGTGGAGCCAGTGCCCACCCCCAAGAATGTGGTATAACATGTCAAGGAGGGGGTCACTTTCCCAAGTCCTCCCTCCAAGCTGTTAATCAATCACACACAAGCACCTAACGGGTTACCAGGCTTTATTGACTTCTTCTCTGGCACCAGCTACACAACATCAAACAGCAAGTCTAAAACATGGCCTGTTCTTTCTCTCCCCAGGCAGGTTAACTCGTAGATTTATAGGGTCTGGGGGATGCTGGCAAATAGCCAGCCCCATCACATGCTCCCATTTTGGGAGATTTAATTGTTACCACCTGCCTGAGGGGCCCCACCCAGCAGTACTTGCTCACAGGATCACTACTTCATGACACTACTGTCCTCTGACTCCGAGGATTCCCCTGCGGAAGGCTGAGGACCCTCCACTCTGTTGCAGTAGGCAATTACTAGAAAAGACTGGGTCCTATTAAGTCAAGCAGTATAGACAGTGTCTACAATTAGGTGGCACCTGCTGCTGCTACTGCTATATAAGGGCTCAGTTTCAACTTGTGCTGGAGCAACTTCAGAGCTCTGTGTTTTCCAGAGCCTTGCCTCCAGTCTGAACCCTGTGCTCCCTTTGCACTCTGGTTATGCCTTGCTAAAGAACAGGAAAACCAACAGCACACTCCTAATTATACATTTATGCTATGTATTTTTGTGTTTTTATACTGTGATCCTCACCTCAGATGAAGGGTGGTATATAATTTTTTTTGGTCTACTCAAAGGAGGTCCTTTTGAATTCACGGGGGGGGGGGTTTACTCCTAGGTAAGTGGGGTAATGATTGTAGTCTTAGTGAAATTCTTGGCTGGAGATGCAGATAGGCTAGGCTGATAGCATTTGGTTACGAACACTAAATGAGCTTCATGGCTGAGCAGAGGTTAAAGGGTAAAGGACCCCTGACAGTTAAGTCCAGTCACGAACGACTCTGGGGTTACGGCGCTCATCTCACTTTACTGGCCAAGGGAGCCGACGTTTGTCTGCAGACAGTTTCCGGGTCATGTGGCCAGCATGACTAAGCCACTTCTGGTGAAACCAGAGCAGTGCACAGAAATGCCGTTTGCCTTCCCGCCCAAGTGGTACCCATTTATCTACTTGCACTTTGATGTGCTTTTGAACTGCTAGGTTGGCAGGAGCTGGGACCAAGTAACGGGAACTCACCCCACCACGGGGATTCGAACCGCCGACCTTCGGATTGGCAAGCCCTAGGCTCAGTGGTTTAGACCACAGCGCCACCCTGAGCAGAGGTTAAATGGACCCAAAAACCAATGAAACCAACGACACTGAAGCATACAGCTTCTCCCTGCTAACCTTCACTTGTTAGAATGAAAATGTGTCCCACTTACAACTCATCACATGTATCTTCCTAAGCACACTTTCTGGATTCTACAAAATACTGAAGAATAATTCTGCATGACACTGTAATCAGGTCACATAAAAATTTGGTTTAGTTTTTACTTTATAATTTATTATGTTCTAGTATGCAGCAGTACAGCTGTCTGTTAGAAAGATGAAGTGACTGAAGAGAAATGTTTTAAATATCCTGTTTAAAACCCCCTGTATATTGTTCTATAGGATTTTTACAGGGGTGTAATTTTTCAACAATGTTACATCTTAATGCTGACTTCCTGAAGAAGCTTTGACTACAATAGGCATGAATGTGTTTTCAAAGGATGATGGATAAATTGCTGGGTGGTAATATAATATATCTTAGGCAGCTGATGGGGCTTTTTATGTTCTACGTGTCTTTTAGTTACACAGTTTTAACATAATTATGGTCTATAAAACCATCTCTTCCCTCTCCTAGAACCAGCAATATTTGTCTTGGTTATAGGATCAAGAAACTCCCAATCACATATCATAAAATTAAAACAGGTCAATTCAAAAATTTCTACAGTGAATCATATGTATAAATTGTCTTAGCTTGTTGTTAGTCACCCATATACTGGATTAGTTGCAAGCTGATGATATGCTGTTAAGGAGCAATAGTTTATTGGGATGGAGTGACAGTAAGTAACATTGGAACATTTCCAAACCTACTGTCTAATAAAACCCAGATTATTGAGATAAGGGTAGATCAAACCAAAAGCCCATCTCGTTCTTTTCTTATAGTGGGAAGCCAGATGCCTATGGGAAGTCCATATGCAGGTTATGAGCACAACACAGCTCTTCTGATTGTTTCCCAGCAACTTGTATTTGGAGACTTAAAACCTCTGACACCACCAGCTTGACCACAGCCATGGAAAGAGTTATCTTCTGTGAAAGATCATAGCATAACAGATGAAATCAACCCTTAATGTGCTCAGTGAATGTCTGATACACATGTCACTATACACAGAAATTCCAGTAAACCTTTCCCTCTTTTGTTCATGTTTAAGAGTATTAATTCAAGAAAAAAGCCTAATGAGGACACAAAAGTGAAGGTGAATTTACATTTCATAACAGATATTCAACAAAACATTTCCCTCTCAACAGGGCAACCCTACAATTAGGCAGAGAGATGTAGGAGCCTCAGGCCATAGATGTGAGGGTGGAAGAAATAGGAATGAGAATGAAATGTTGTAGGACAGAGCTGTGTCTGCTATGAAGTCTGCCATACACTCCATGCGTTAGTCTGCTGTCCTTAGGTGTAGTAGAGCACAGTGACCCATTATCAGCGTTTAAGAATGATTCAGCTGCCAGTCTGATCATCTTCTGTATGCTGAATCTACTAGGGCACCATCTTGTCCTTTACCTCAAACAACGAAAGATCACAGCTAGGACCTGCCTCTCAAACTTTCTGGATGCGGCACTGGGGTTGTTAGATCCAGACCTTCCCCTATTGTCCTCCTAGCTGCTAGTCTCAATCTCCATTGAGGCAAAGCTTCCCAGCTCTGATCCTCTATATTCTCTTCTTTCTCAATTTTCCTCTTTCTCTTCCTCCTTGTTCCGTTTTTCCAAGCCTTCACCTCTTGCTTCCTTACTCAGCCTCCTCCAGCCTTTTCTCTGCTTTGCTAATCTATCTACTGACTCATTATTCTATGGCTCCTTTGAGACTTGTGTCTGCTGCACAGCTAGCTGCCACGTTATCTTTTAGCCAGAAGTACTCCCCAGTGTTGTCTGTGCTGCTGCCCCTACCTCTTCAAGGTAGGTTGTGGGGCCAACAGAAATCAATGAATATCTAAATCCTAAGGCTCAGGTTATAAAGACTAGGAAGAACAACGAGTACAAAAACTACTTTTCATAGTTTGCTACATAATACTATATTTTTAAAAGACTTTTAAAATAAAGTCTTATTGTGGAGTATTGGTATAATGTGTTGATATTAAGTGTATTTGATATTTTCAACTTCTGGTAACTGAAGTTTTTATATATGTATTTATATGTGGTTAGTTTCAGTTATTTCTAAAGCTAGGCCCCACAAATCAACACAACAATATAAAATGGCAAACTATTTCATAACACTGGCGCACACTACTCTCTGTCTACCACCAACCCATGCTTTATAAAAAATGGCATTCAGGCTCCTGTTTGGTCAATCACATTGGTACCTAGTATGAGAAGTACAAGCACTTCAAACTCAAGATGTGATGTCATTTTACTTCTTTTCTTTGCCCCATTTTTCCAACACAATCTCCACCCCTAGTTTCTCTGAATTGCTGAATTTAATCAAGGTACAGGTAACGTATTCAGGAAGATTTTAGGTAATTAATAATGCTATACTCTCCTGACCCATACACCACTTTTTACATGGAGGGAGTAGGCAAGGCATGGTTGATATGGTAACACACAAGTCCTTTACTAACAGAGTTCTCATACAGGGCATAGGAATGTCTGCCAGCTTTAGGATTGCTTTTAGCACCATCTAGATTAGAAGATATTAAGCAATAATTACATGGATGTATTTTTTTCTTTACCTTTACAATATCAGCAGGCTCCTCTTTATCTGAAGCAACAAATAAATGATGTCCACAGACTATTCCCTCTGCAAGGAAATGCTTGAACAACATATTGGAATAAATACCGTATACATCTTCCTCTGTGAAAAAACAAAGCACACACATTATTAGCATGACAATCTACATTTGGTGGTGTGGAAGAAACATAGATAGGGCAAAAGAGACCACAACTATGCACTGTCAGTGCCTCTACCATTGGGCTTATACTGCTCCATATGTATTCACAGGACTGTAGGGGCCCCAAAAGATAGCCCAAGCGGATGGATAGATCCACTCTTAGAGAATCATGTGTCATAAGCCTTTCTTTTAGGCCAGTCTAGAAAAGGCACATCTCTGAAAATATGAGAGACTTGACAGCAGCAGCTCTACCACCACCACATTGTGCATAACCATTAGCAGGATGCCATTTTCACAACTTCCATTGCTATTAAAGAAGCTCTTTAGAACATTATTAGAGATATGTAATTACTGTTTAACCAGTTGTGGCTTTTAGTGGTTAAGAAGGAGTGTTACTCCTGCTGGAATCTTCAATGGCTTCAGAAATTTCCAGAATTTGCTATGTTATTACAAAGAAAAATATTTGATTTGTTTATTTCTGTACAGAAATAAATGTGAAATCTTAACCATCATAACAGTACTGAGCTCTTATCAGCATCCTTAAGCATTTTGTTGAATAAGCTATACATATATCCATATATCTGTGAATCATAGGATCTGCTATAAATATAATAGGGGAAAACCGAAATAAAAATAGTCTGCTGTGTTGCTTCAAGGAGTATGGGATCATGTAAAAGCCTTCCTAAACTAGTAAAAGGTAACATCACGTACTCTTGCTCTCCTGCTGAAAGCTGACCTATCATCACCTTTAGACCTCAGCATTCTAAATTCTGAAGCAGTGGCTTCCCTAAACATTGTCATTTGTATCAATTCAGATTGTTAGAAATTTCTTCATCTACAAAGAGAAAGAATCCTTCTGCATCTTTAAAGGTGCATGGGGACTTCAACTTTAAGAATTCAACTGTAAGAGATATTAAATATTAAAATCTGACATAAGGGGATCTGAACCAACATTTATATTTTGGTCTTTGCTTAGGGTTCAGACATGTAGGCTGCAGGCAACTTTAGGCTACTTTAGAAGTAAGAGAAATGGATTAGATACCAGCTGTGACCTGAAGTACCGCCTTAGTAATGGATGTTCCACTTTAGCCAAATTTTACCAGTACAACAAAACTTTTGGATGTGGTAATAAATTAAATGGATTTTAGAACTGAAGGCCTGATTTTCTGAAATTATTACGATGATATTTGATGATTACTTGCATGCCTTAATTTTGTTTAGAGTTCTTAATTCTAGACTGCAGTAAGGATTTTAAACTTTCTCTTTAAAAAAGACGAACCTATCGAAATTTTTCAAAAAACAGAGTATATTGTTGGCATTATGTACCCACAAAAAATAAGTCAAATGTTTAGTTTAATTAAGGAACTTGTATAGTACAATCCTGTGGATGTCTACTTAGAACAGGGGCAGAGAATCTCAGACACACTATCTTCACCTGACCCTTGGGGCTCTGCTCAGGTCACTGCTGGAGGAAGAGGAGTGTGGGGGGAGAGCACCGTCCCCGGCAGCACGATCCTGGCAGGGTGCCATCATGGCGTGCCCTGCCCCCAGGACGCATGCCACGCCCCCCTGGTGCCGGAGCATGAAGCTCCGCCACTGGCTCAGGTAACACCCCTCCCCAGGCTAGCCTCTTCTGGCCTTGCTCAATTATTTTTCCTGGCTTGCCTGTTTCCTGAATGATGATAATGTATGTTGCTTGCCTGGATGGATGCGCGTCTGCATGGCTGGAATGTAGCCTATTATACAACAGCAAAAATAACCCACATTTGCCTAGATCTATGCCCACCACTACCTGGGACGCAGGTGGCGCTGTGGGTTAAAGCCTCAGCGCCTAGGACTTGCCGATCGAAAGGTCGGCGGTTCGAATCCCTGCGGCGGGGTGCGCTCCCGCTGCTCGGTCCCAGCGCCTGCCAACCTAGCAGTTCGAAAGCACCTCAAAGTGCAAGTAGATAAATAGGGACTGCTTACCAGCGGGAAGGTAAACGGCGTTTCCGTGTGCGGCTCTGGCTTGCCAGAGCAGCGATGTCACGCTGGCCACGTGACCCGGAAGTGTCTCCGGACAGCGCTGGCCCCTGGCCTCTTAAGTGAGATGGGCGCACAACCCCAGAGTCTGTCAAGACTGGCCCGTATGGGCAGGGGTACCTTTACCTTTACCTTTATGCCCACCACTGGCATGCAGCCCCCAGAAAGTTGCCCATGAGGGAATATGGTCTTTCAGGGGGAAAAAAAAAAAAACCCAACCCATGATTTAGAAGCAAGTCCCATTAAGTTCAATAGGACTTACTCCCAAGTAGGTGTGTACAGGACTGAAGCTTTAAACTGCTGAAGTGACCATTGTCCCTTAGGCTTCACTTTCCCACTCCTAGAAAAAAACAGGAACAAATGAAGTACCCCATTAGATAATTCTAGTTACAGGTAGGTAGCCGTGTTGGTCTGCCATAGTCGAAACAAAATAATCCCCCCCCCCCTTCCAGTAGCACCTTAGAGACCAACTAAGTAAGTTATTGGTATGAGCTTTCGTGTGCATGCACCCTTCTTCAGAAACACATTATCTCATTGGATACACATTATTGGATACACATTATCCCATTGGATAAGACTAAGATGCCATCTAGTCCAGCATCCTATTTCCAATAGTGGCTGTGTAGACAGTTCTGAGGACATACAAAGGATGAAGGCCATAGCCCTCTTTCTTTGTTTGTTCCAAAGCAACTGGTATTCAGAGGCATATTGTCTCCGAACATGAAGGTTCCCTTCAACTACCATGAGTATTAACAATGATATTAATTGTTGTTATGAATAATAATAATACTGTGATTCATTACCTACTCTTCACCATAAGAGCCCAAGGTAGGTTATACCAATTTAAAATACAACATAGAATCACAGAACTGCAGAGTTGGAAGGGACTCCAAGGACCATCTAGTTCAACCCCATTGCAATGTAGGAATCTCAACATATGGTCCCCAATCCAATTTAAAACCATACTGGGCCCTGCCTAGCTTTGCAAATGTGCTAGCAGTTTTATTGCTGCACCGCTAGCATTAAAAATAGTTTAAAACAAATTAGCATGCAACAAAAACCGTAAAATGAAAGTGCCAGATGCACCTAAGTTGTAGGGAGGGAATCCCACAACTTAGAGGCTGTCACAGAGAATGTCCTCATCTAGGTCATTACTATTTTTATTAATTAATTTATTGTGTTTTTATCCTACTTTTTTCCCTAACAAATTTGAGTTGTCATACCTGGTTCTCCTCTAAGAACAGTGGCTGGCCCAGGGTCACCAAGTGAGCTTCATGGCTGAGTGGGGATTTGAAACCTGGTCTCTCCCAGGTCTTAGTCTAATACTCTAACCACTACACCATGGTGGCTGGCTACCAAAACCTGAGAGAGTAGTGAAACTACCATGAGGGTTCTCTCTGTTGATCTTAACACCAGTCCCAAGAGGTTCTATAGAAAAAGAAGCAGGGGTCAGCAAACTTTTAAAGCAAGGGGCTGGTCCACTGTTCCTCAGTCCTTGGGGGGGCTATTTTTTTTGGGGGGGGAGAACGAATTCCTATGCCCCACAAATAACCCAGAGATGCATTTTAAATAAAATGACACATTCTACTCATTTAAAAACATGCTGATTCCTGGACCGTCCATGGGCCGGACTTAGAAGGCAATTGGGCTGGATCCAGCCCCCAGGCCTTAGTTTGCATACCCATGACTTAGGGCTTTAAACACTAAAGTGAACACATTGAATAGGGCCCAGAAACAAACTGGTAATGCACCTGTTTTAAAATGAAACTCCAGCTAGAAATCTGGGGCAACTCCATGCACATTGCAATAATCTAATCTGGAAGTTACCAGAGCATGGAGTGCAGTAATCAGTTGTTTCTGTCCAAAGGGAGTTGTAGCTAGTAAACCAGCCATAGGTGCGAAATGGCACTCCTAACCACTGCGGCCATCTGAGCCTCCACTGAGCACATACAACCTATGAAACTGTTCCTTCCAGAGGAATCTATGAACATGCAGTCTCTTCACCTCTAGGACTTGAGAACTTGGATACAAAACATCTCTGTATTTTCAGGATCCAGCTTTAATTCATTGGCCTTTATCTAGCCCATCACGGCCTCCGAGCATTCATCTTATACATCAACCACCTCTCCTGATTTATATAGAACAAAGAGAAAGAGCTGAATATAATATGCACTCCAGTTCTCCTGATTCAGCTTCATATAAATGTCATCAACCAGAGTGACCAAAGCAGTTTCAGGGCCATGACTGGGTCTGAAGCCAGTCTGGAATGGCTCCAGATAATCAGTTTCCTCCAAGCATGCCTGGAGCTGGACCACCACACCCTCTCTTGCCCCAAAAGCTGATGTTCACCACTGAACAATAGCTGTTGAACAGTTCTTGATCCAACGAGGGGACACACCACCATCTCCTTGTAGGTGGATAAACCACCTGCTCCAGTGAAGCACTGATCACTCCCTGGATCCACCCCCTACAGTTAGCTCTAAGAAATGTGCAGGTGGTTGGCCACACTTCCTCAAGCTGCCTGCCCACATCCTCAGGACACAACAATTGAAACTAATCCAGCACAGATGGAACAGACAGGTGTTAAGAAACCTGCCTATTAATTTTGTGTATAATTAAATCCCCACTCAACCAGTAATCCCATTGGGTGATCTTGGGTCAGTCATGATCTATTGGCCTAAGATACCTCACAGGGTTGTTGTGCTGGACATGGTGCGGAGCTTCAAGGAAAGTCTGAATAAGAATGCACTAAATAAATAATCAGTGTTTGTTGTAGGAAAAAAAAAATCTGATTCCAGCAGTTCAATATGAAATGATACTCTGATTAGTAATGGGACATGGCTGCAATTTTTTTTTATTAATTAAGATAGAGCTATTTGTTTCTATTAGCTCAATAATTTTGATACTGATAATCATCAATAACAATTAGTTGAAAGAAAAATATTTCAGCTGAGGTTTAGATAAACACAGTGCAATTGGTCTCAAACAATACTGAAGCAATAACATTTGCTATGTTACTAAATGAGCCAGGCTGCATTTTATAGATCACATTTGTAATGTTAGGTTTTCAAGTTTTCCAAAAGAACAAGGAGCTGTAAGAAAATAAGTGTTTTGGTTCCTCTAATGCTAAACTTTCAGTGAGAGTAAACAGTGAGAAACCTAAATACAGAACACCTCACTGTCTGCTACAGTGCTCAAAGGATTTAATGTGTTTCAGAAAAACCTTCACAAACAATGTATCTTGGATGGTTAGAGTCGATGCTTCTCTAAGAATCCTTCAGTTATTCAATTTGTCACATAGAGAATAGCTTTTTTTATTGATTCATTTCTAGGTCACTAAACTTTTGTTTATTCAAAAGATCTAAAGTGCACTCATATGGGGCTATTCTGATAGCAGCCATTGTTCCCAGCTTCAGTACTTATGTTACTATTCAAAGCCTACACAGCCTGGACTGTTCTCCCCCCACCCCCACCCTGCATCCCATTGTTTGCTACAGGTATTTTGACACCACAGAAATTAGCTCCTGCATTTTCCTACCATACAATATAAGTAACAATCAGAAAGTGAAGCATGTTCTTATTTATACAATATATCCTTGTGAAAAAGCAAGCCGCATGGGAACACAAACTCAGAAAGCTGATACATTTTTTGAGCAAAAAGTTCTAGATCCACAAATCTGTTAAGGCTAGTGTAGGCAATGTGGCATCCTCCAGATGTTGTTAGACTCGAACTCCCATCAACCCCAGGAAGCAGGACCACAGTCAAGTATGACGGCAACTGAAGCCCTACAACATGGGCAGGGGACCATGTCAGTTACTCCTGCAACCCATGATACTTGCCATAAAGCTCCACCTTCTTGTGGTTTTGATTAGGACTTAATACCCAGCACATGTATACCCAGTGGCAACTTCTCATTAAGAGGGTAAAGGAAGCAGTCTCCCAATGCTCATGTTCTGGCTGCACGTTAGCACTTCTCTAATACTTGCCATAGATCTGACTGGCTGGGAAGAAACTTCCATGCTACACATTTGTCCCTTAATGTTTTTAAAAACTGGTTTTCATGTGAATTTTCCCTCTATCACATAAGAAGCTCCAAGGGCATGGGGCATTTTAAAACAGAACCAACAGAACTGATTTTAAGTATCTTTTTAGACAAATACACATTCCTTTCTATTTCAGCTATTTATACACCACTTAAGGATAGCACCTAGAAATTATAAAAATTCTATAGTAGATACATTAAGTTAACATTACTCGTAAAAACAGGAAACTTTCTTAAAATGACAACTGAAATAGAAGGAGCCTCATCAAGCACCTGAAGTTCTACAGAATTAGGCCCATAATACTGAATGCACAGCCCACAGCCATGTAGCTAAGTCACAATAACAGAAGATTTTGGTGGTTGGGCAGGGTTACAAGGAATCAGGCAGTCCTCAGGGTATCCTGGACCCAAGTTGTTAATGGCATTGTAAAAGAATACAAGAACCCAGAACTTGACCTGCTAACATGGACAGCCAGTGCAAGCTTTTAAGCCTATCCCCACCAACAGTCTAACCACATCCTTTCAAAGCAGCTGGAGCTTTTGGACCAGGTTCAAGGATAGTCCCACATTGCAAAAACCAAGAGCAGGTTGCAATAACCAAGTTTTGAGGTTACCAGTACATTAATCACTATGGTCAAGAATGGCCATTGTTGGCATACCAACTAGTAAAAGGCAGGCCTGGCCACTGAGGCTACCAGAGACTTGAGTAACATCCAGGATCACCCCACAAACTACAAACCTGTTATTTCAGAAGGGGTGCAATCCAGTTCCGAATATGCAACTGGCTCAGTTTATTATTATTATGGAGATTCTTAATCTATTTAGAAGCTATATTAGAAGCTGAAAAAAATAAGGAGACTAAACTAAACGCTATAATTGGTGCAGGAGCAGGAAAAACAAGTCACTGTTAGTCTGTTGTATCTACTGTACTCACAGTTTATGTAAGAATTAAGTACAGGATCTCCAATAAATCTATTTTAATTTATATGCCTCTTTTCAGAGCATGATTTTATAAACAGATAATACTGAATTACACACAATACAGAACAACAAATGTGACTACTTAAAAGTTTTAAAATTATCGGTACTATAAGCCCCTAAACATAACAAGCTTTGAAAGCTATGGTTGAGGAGAATTGAATGCAGTATATCTGCAAATATGACAGTCTGTAGTGCAGATAGTCTAGACAGGTTGCCCTAGAGCTGCTGAGAATCTGTCACAACCCATCATTATTAATTTATTAAATCATCAGCATTCACAGTACTATAGTCTAATAGTATGACCTAAGGTGAGCATTTCCTAAGTTATAGAACATCTTACCTAAAGTGCTGTAGGTAACATGATAAGACTATTTTAATCATTCCCACCATCTAAAATTCCATCTAAAATATTTAGCTAATGTCCATAGTAGTTATTAAGCTCAGGGGAGGTTAGTCTGTGTCACTTGTTTTTAATTAGCACATGCCAAAACAAAGTTAGCAAACATATATGTTACAATACTTGGCACAATGCCATTCAGCAGGAAGGTAGATTTTGACAAGTTATATTTTGTATAATTATATTTAGCAAATCACTGTTTTGTACTTTTCTAGAGATTACCTTTTTCAACTTTCAAAAAGGTGATAAAGTCAATTATGTTGACAAGTGATGAGTACCCTTAATAGGCAGGTTAGATTGCATACCTAAAACAAAAAAATGGTAGCTAATTAAAATAGCTGAAATTGCTCCAAGGCTTAGACTGAACAAGAATGGTCCTGCCTTTACTAACGTTAAAGTTTTAGCTTTATAAAAACTTGACCTCAGCTACTAAACAAAACCCTTTTGTAACCTAACTTTTTAAAATTTTGACCTCTCAATTAAAAGACACACAAAAATTCACTTAAATTTGTTATGCACAGTTTTCCTACTGGAATGCAGTTTCAATTTAGGAAATTTGCATATTCAATAAAATACATAATAATTTTGAAATAAAATATAAAACTATATGGTTATTTAGGCTGCCAAAGTATCTGATAAAAACAAACACTGGCAGCTGTATATTAATACCGTAAAAATGAAGTTTTACTTTCAGCTCTGTGATAACGCTGTCACAGAGTCTGGAAAAAGTGAAACTCGAGTAACAATTTAAAATCAAAGAATCTTTGTTTTATCAAAAAACAAAGGCAGAAGAAAAAAAGTACACAATTTTCCTATTGTTTGTAATCTGTGGCCTAGCAAGGATGGCCTCCTGAACATGCCCTTCTTTTATCGAATACTAGTATGGTGGGGAAAACATACGAAGAGATTCTAGGCAATTATTTTTCAACTCTGAAATGGTCACAGTCCAAAAGTTTCTGAAGCTAGCATGGGTTGTTTCAATTA
This sequence comes from Podarcis cretensis, assembly GCF_951804945.1. Taxonomy (NCBI): domain Eukaryota; kingdom Metazoa; phylum Chordata; class Lepidosauria; order Squamata; family Lacertidae; genus Podarcis; species Podarcis cretensis. The sequence continues at coordinate 66,386,282 of NC_137170.1, read as the reverse complement.
TATGTTTTATATCATACTTAAGAAGTTATATACATTTTAGCATATTTTTATTCTAGTTGCTGCCATATCAGCCTACTGGTATGATATTGATTAAAAGACAATTTCTGTTCTAGAAACTAGTAGAATGCTCTTTCAGATCTGGAACTTGGCTTCAATCTTCACCTACAACATAGGACTCACTTATGTAGCACAATCCCCCAGAGGTTCACTCAACATAAATCTCACTGTACTCAGCGGAGATCATTTCAAGGTAAGCGTGCCAAGTATTGCAGCCATATTTTTCTACCATGTTTAACAAGTGTGTGTATTTCCTAACTCTTCTCTCCTTCTCTTTCTGGCTTAATTCCAATGTCACATTTCCAATCGACTCCCCACCTCACATTCTCTTACATGCCCAGTTTAATACAAGATTTCCTGGTTTGTTTAATTAATTTGCTGTGACATCCTAACCAGGAAACTGTGGTATGAGTGCTCCATGCAAAACAGGGTTTCACATTCCCAACATAACAAACCATTGCTTGTTCCAATATGGGTCCAACAAGCAATGGTTTGTTACATATGAGCTAGATTTCTGGGTTTTTCTCCTTTAGAAAAAAAAATCCCTAGACGGGAGGGAGGGGGGAAGGGCTGACAACAATGCTGTGAGTCACCTTAGGCCAGAACCCAACTAACCAGCTAAATACAAATGGCATTCAGGTAGTATTTCAAATAATATTTAACAGGATTTGAAGCCATTCTGTTATGCAATCTTCAGAAAACCTTAACAACAGAAACAGACATTTAATAATCTTGAATTTACTATTAGTTTCCTAAACCAGGCAGGATAATATACATCAAATAATGAAGATGAGCATTTGATTTGATAAGGGATTTAATACTGAAGTGATGCAATCTATTCTTGAGACTGTTAAAAAAGAACCTAACCTTTTAACAACACGGAGTATAATACTGAAATATCCTCCTTGGAGGCTTAACTCCGACAGCTTCAATCTCATGATACAGAAAGCTTGTCTAGACTGATCTCATGACAATATGTTACTGTTGTCTGTATAATGACAGGCCATTCAACTAGAATACCAACTATACTTGCTTTAAAACCAACATCCAAGATACAGATTCTACACATAATAAGTATGAAAAATAGTCCATATAATTCAAAAATTAAAGTCTTAGGAACTGAAGTACCGTCACTTCCATGTTTTCAATTACTATCCCCACACAAGCTTAAATGATCCAAGCTGATTAGCAATTTCAGTGAAGAATTCTGGTTATCTACGAAAACATTTGCACTTTTTCATGATCCAATCACTATACAGTAAGCATCTCCTGCATTAAGTCTAACACAGCCACAACTGTACATCTCACAATTTTATCTAATCCCTACATTGACCAGTATTTATTCTCAGAGATGACCTACTGAAATCAAAGATTGAAATTGCTGAAGCAATTATTTAAAACTGTTCTGAGCAGTGCTTTTTTCGGGAGGGGGTGCAGGGGGACCCCCCCCTAAACATTGTGCGAATCTTTGTACTTTTGTCCATTTACTGTTCCCAATTTTGTCCATTTATTTTTCCAAATTTCAACTATAAAAAGGTGATTTTCTTGAGTCAAAATGAGAGTACCTCTAAACATTTTTTAAGAAAAAAAGCACTGGTTCTGAATATTGCCCCTTGTTTTTATTACCATATTAGAGATATTAAAGTAACTTTTGAGAAGCTTTATTGTTTTTACCTTACCTGCATTTTTTCAGCTTTCCTTTCTGGATCATATAGGATGAGTTGATCAATATAAGAACACTATGTGAACAACTGCTTAACACAGTGGTTGCCAACCTACTTATGCCCATAGGCATGTTTGGATTTTTGCATGAGTGCCATGGTCATCACCCCTCTGGTCATCCCTCTCCCCCCCTGCACCAGATTCAATCTGGTGCAATCTGGGTAAAAATCAGATCCAGTACAATTAATCTGAAAGGAAAGCGTCATTCCTTGAACTTCCTCCTTCAGCTCTCAAGAGAGAAGAAGTCAACCATGCTCACCATTCCATGATCAAGGGGGCTGGAGCAGGCGCATAGAGTCCACAGGCCCTAGGGGAAGACCTCAGGGGTGCCACTGTGCTAACAGGTGCCATGTTGGTAACCCCTGCTTTAACACAGTCCTGTGATAGCCATGGTTTATGTGAAAAATGGTTACTTTTACTTTAATAGGAAGTGTGTGCTCATCCTTACTTGGAAGATCATTTATTCCTTCCAATGCTCTCTCTCTCTCTCTGTTTGTTTGTCCTTTTCTCCCTTAATTCTATATTTTTAAGGGTTTAAAATCTACCATCAGTTCTTCACATGAAAAAACCTATGATGGGAGACACTTGGCATCATTGTGCTGGAAATGGGAACTGTGCTTCACAATAACTATGGGTTGTATTCAATGTAGCGCTAAGGCACTATCACTACAAGAATTTTCTTTGCATGGTGGAACCTTCCTTCTTCCACTGCGCTAGCATGTATCCTTACCATGGCTTCTGCTGGCACAACTATTTAGTTGAATATAACCCTATGATTAGTTTAAACCTGCCAGCTCCAGAAACCGTGTTTTGAAACAGTTTCATTTTGAAATTAACTGACCATAATTAGTTAGTCTCAGTTCAGGCACAATGACAAATCATGTTTAAGGGGGAATGACAGAAAAACCTTCTGAAGTATTCTTCTGGCCATGTGGGAAGAGGGAAGTATGAGGGTTCCAGCTTGCGCACATTGTAGTAAATCAATGTTTAACATGACATGAGAACACAGCCACGGTGAAATAAATTAATGTTTTCTTTACAATAAGTCCGGCATTATCTTTTAGAAGGAACTCCTTAGAAAAACCATTCTAACATTTTCCCTAAAACACTTGAAAAAATAAAAAGATAATGCCATGACCATATAATTGCTAGTAAGTAAAATGTATTAGAAAATTTCATACTAACCAATAAGAAGAAGGGTTCCAACTGCCAAACCTCCACCTAGGAACAAATTAATTTAAGAAATTAGAATGCATAATAATGTTTCCAACAATTAGTAGTATCAAGGAAAGGTGATACAGGAAGTTAAAAATGTAACATGAAAAACATTTTAATTACCTTTATAATACTTCTTACAATTCACTATTAAATAATTATATATTGCATATAATTATATATCACGCACTACAATTACTTTCACAATATGGTGAAAAGATCCTGCATAGCTCTACATAACTAAACGCAAGTACTTTAATAGTGTTGTCACAAGCCAACATTCCTTTGTTTTATTAAGACTATTCTACACATAAAGTAATCCTACCTCATTAGAGCAAGTGTTTGAAGAACCTGGTACAGTTACGGTAATTCAGTAAGTTGCATTTATCATGAGTCAAACTATCTACCGGTAGTTGCAGGATCGGACTCAGCTGCGCATAGGATACTGATTAAGGCTACAGTCCTCTACACATTTATCTGGAATCATTCCCACTGAATTCATTAGAATTTATTTTTGTTTAGTTATCTTACAATAGTGCAAGGCTGATAGCCTCCACCTTGCAACCCGCATCCCACCTGCACCAGTGCAGAGAACAGCAAAGCAAAGCTAAACCCATACATCAATGCAGAATATCTGCACAAAGAGCTCAGATAGAGCCTAAATGAACATATAATGAGTTTACACCATTGCACAGTGGTACCCATCTCATATGAGCATAGGATCAGCTGAATCAACCCCTTTGATGAGTGGGCATCTTTATCATCATCAGCCAGCTCCTAAATCTTTCTTCTCTCCCTCCATCTGGAGAAAAGAGCCTGGGACCTGGACTATAACATGAGGAGCTGGATACCAGAAGACACTTCCATAAACACCTGTCTATGTTATGGCTTTTTCTGGATTTTTGGTAAACTGAAATCTTGACTAAAAGACTGATAAGCAATATTTTTGTACTTCAGTGGTTTAGCTGCATGTACCTTTTGTTTATAGTTATTGTACTTTCTCTTATTATCATGTTTGGTTAAGAAGGGTGGGTATGGTATTTTACTCTTTCAAGTATGCTAGTGCATGTTTTACTTCCCAAGTTGTAAATCTTTTAATCTTAAAAATAGTTGCAGAGCTTTCTATAGAACTAAGACTGCTCTAGACTGAATGGTTGTGGATTCCAAATAAATGCTATGTTGCCGAAAGTAAACAGAGCTGTTTTCAGTCACCAGCAACAGAGGTCTGCTTAAGGTGCTAAAAAAACCCAACAGAACCCAACCAGCAATATCTCCAGAGTATGTAAAGCCAACATACTATAATGATGAAATACAAAAGAAACATTCTGTGGGTACATCTAGCTGAGGTATTCTGACGGCAGTGGTTGTCATCTTAGTATCAAAAAACATAACACACAAAGTAAATAAAATATCTTTAATTAGAAGACCTAAGTTGGTGTAGAAATAGGTAAACTTTCAACCAGAGGCAAAAACAAAACTGAAGAATTAGGATAGAGAAAAGAAAGTAAAAATACAGAAATATTAGGAGCCCAACATCACAGAAAGGCCTATTTATTCATTATACCATGATGGCAGATGCATTCCTTTACGTCATTTCCCACCCCAAGTTATTCAATTATGTCAGGGATAAGGGGCCCCTGGTGCTCTAAAAGTTGCAGGACATCAACTCCCATCAGCCAACATGGCCAACAGTCCAGAACAATGGAAGTTGTAGTCATTCAACATCTGAGAGTCATAGGTTCCCCATCTGTTTATATCTACTGTTTGTAAAATAAGGAAACACTGACATCATTAGATGAAATAATGTAAATTATTATTATTATTTATTGAATTTATATACCGCCCTAAAGCCAGAGGTCTCAGGACAGTTCACAGAAAAGATCAACATAAAAGCCACAATAATAATACCCCTCCACAAAGAGCCACATTTTAAATGGGCATAGGATGTCAATCAGATCAACCAAAGACCTGGTTAAAAAGGAACATTTTTGCCGGGCGCCTGAAGGTGTATAATGAAGGCGCCAGGCGAATTTCCATGGGGAAAGCATTCTACAAATACATTGTGAATATATATCATTTTACATTTTTTCTAAAATATTTAGAACTCTTAGTCTAATAACAGAAATGGGCATCCATAAGTAGTAAGTGGATGAAAGAACTGTATAGGAATGAACACACTGATGACCGAGAGAAAATACTCTATCTGAAACAGACTAGTTAATGATGATGATGATAACACGTGGGATCTCCAAACAGGAACAGGATCATTGATGGCAAAGAACACTGTCTACTTGGTAGATGTCAGATTAGGGAGATCCAAGTTTAAATCTTTACACAACAGTGAAACTCACTTGGTAACATTGTGCCAGTCACACATACAGTGGTACTTCTGGTTGCGAACGGGATCAGTTCCGGAGCCCCATTTGCAACATGAGCAGAACGCAACCTGCGTCTGTGCGTGTTGCAATTCGCCGCTTCTGCGCATGATGTCATTTTGAGTGTCTGCACATGCGCGAGTGGCAAAACCCGGAAGTAACCCTTTCCTGTACTTCCAGGTCACTGCGGGACATAACCTGAAAACACTCAACCTGAAGCAAACGCAACACGAGGTATGACTGTACTAACCTACCCCACCCCACAAGATTGGAGACCTTTGTGGACACCCCAAAGCTCTTTGCAGGAAAGCATATAAAATGCAAAATAAATGAACATACATAATTTTTTTAAGCTAATGGCCCTAGCTTGGATCCAGACCAAGTTGGCTGAATTTCATTCCTATTGAAATAAATGGGATGACAGTTATGACTGAAATCACTTCTGAATGATGTATTCATGGTCATGTGTGAAATTTAAATGTCCTCATAATGTGAAGAATTAGATCTTGTATTTCAGAATGGGGGATCCCAAAATGATCTCATCCCACCTAAAGATTATATATATATTGGAGAAGGCAAAATAACACAAAAAATTAAGTAGAAGCAAGGATTATAATAATACAAAATTTGAGATGAGGTTTAGCCAATGGCATTTGGCAAAAATGTTCGGCTAACAGTTTTCCTATTGAGTAAGCATTAAAATGCAACTGTTCCCTTCCTAATGATGATAAAATGAGATGGAATCAGTGATAGTTTTTCATTTCTGTTCTTTTCTGTCTGAAGAGCATGTCTTATCTAATCTACTACAGTGGTACCTCAGTTTAAGTACTTAATTCGTTCCGGAGGTCCGTTCTTAACCTGAAACTGTTCTTAACCTAAAGCAGCACTTTAGCTAATGGGGCCTCCTGCTGCCGCCGTAGCCCGATTTCTGTTCTTATCCTGAAGCAAAGTCCTTAACCTGAAGCACTATTTCTGGGTTAGCGGAGTGTGTAACCTGAAGCGTATGTAACCTGAAGCGTATGTAACCCTAGGTACCACTGTACAATGGTTGTATCAAGCAGACCACCCAAGGCCTGATTAGTGCATTACACTTTTGAAGGTGTTTGCTGATGTGAGAATTGCATACACATCTATATACTCACAACAAACCTTACTGAACTCATGCCCAGCCAAGCTAATATATAACCAAATATGTCTACTCACTTACAGGTTCATGTGCATGGGAACCTTAGAGTGAGAGTCATATATTTTTTGCCACATGACCCTTTCACACATCTGTTCTGTCAGAAATGGGAACACAGAAAAACCACAAAACTGGAATAGTACCACTGCCAAACAGAAAAAAAGAAGGGGTAGAATTCTAGCTGCTCAAATTGTTGTTTATTATAAGTGAATTGCATCTGGGAAATTCCTTCTTCAGGGCACATTTTTAACAACAATTCTCGCATCTAATGTATATTGCAGCAACTCCTGATCCTACTGAATTATCACTCACTTCCTCATAGGCCTTTTCCTTTAAAAGGATGGCAGGGAATTCCCTATGGTAGTGACATCCCACCAAACCACTACATTCCCAAATCTGTGAGCCCATGAAATGACCATTTTTAGATAAAATACCTGATGCATGATGCAACTCATATCTGAACATAAAGAGATACATGAAGTTCTAGCTAGATTCAAAATGAGAGTCCTAAGTGTCAGGAAGAAGAAATTAATTGTAAACCAAGGTCTTGACCACAATGTGCATGTCCCACTGGCTTCAAGTATGATTATTGAAAAGTGAGGACTAAATTTATAGGATGGTGTACGGCACATATAAACCAAGTGGCCTTAAGCATCATTTTACACCTGAACCATTGTGTTTTATTTATAACTTGCACACACAGTGCACAACTCCTTTAGAAGTTTCAACGTGACTACCATGAGGTGTCAGAAGTTTCCCAAGCAAACACATCAGGTCCACACCAACTTTATAGTAGCTTTTAAACAACACCATTGTGTTTATTTTGCAGAAACTACCCACTTGGGCACTTTGGGTATGAAGCAGGATGCACAAGTTTAAAAACGAACGAATAAAAGAACTAATTGCTCCCACACAGTTTTTTTAACATACATGCCCAGTCTCTAACACAACGCACATTTAACTCAGTATTCAAGAAGTTTTACAGCAGTGCAAGTCAAATGGGCTGAGGGTGGTCTGCAGGGTGAAACTGGTGCACGCTGCAGCTATTACATGGATATGTTGAATACTGCTGGGTTCCACTCAATCCATTCGTATTTTGCTACTATGTGCCCCGTAGCGTTAGATTTTCGAGGTTCTTTTAAATCGATATTGAGCAGACCTACACAGAGCCTCTACACAGAAACTGCTGCGTGAGGCTGCTTTGTATTCATGGACGCTTTGATGCGAGAAGGCACTCGTAGGCAACGCTATCCTGACGGCATGGCATCAGCGAACGAGCAAGGGGAAACACGCGAAAGGAGGACAGCCAGTCAGTGGCTATCTAGATGACGGCACGTCTCTTTAAAAAAGCCATGCCTGCTCTGCCGGGACTGACTCCACTCCCCATCCTCTGGCTCCGCGCGCATTTCAAGAAGCCATGCTCTCCTCGAGCATCCTCAAGTTTCCTTGGGCGGAATACTTAGCCCCCTGGGACAGCGGAGAGTAAGTAAGTGGGAACGCGGGGGTCGAACCCACAGCCCCGTCCCAGCACGAGGCGGCCGGATCCGTCCCGCTCCCCACCCCCGCTCCCCCTTCTCTCGCAGCCTCCCTGCTTTCCTCCGCGCACCCTGAGCCCGGCAGCGGGTCAGTCAGGAGGGAAGCAGCTCTGGGGCTCGGAGGGGCTGCTACTGAGGGGAGCCAGGCAGCCCCCCAGCGCCTCGCCTCGCCTCGCCTGCCCTCCGAGGCCACCTCAGCCCGCTCGACTACCGCGAAACCCGCACGGCGAGGTGGCGGGACGTGTCAGGAGACTGCGCAGCGCTGCCGGCACCAACCTAGCACATAGTCCAGAGAGGGGACCCCGCTGGAAAGCAGCAGCTGCCCGTGCCGGACCGAGGGCCGGGTGCCCGGCAGAACGGCCAAGCGGCCGCCTCCTCCTCCTCCTCCATTCGGCCCTTTCCTTTGGAAACTCGTCGTTGCCCTGGCACTCTGCTGCTCTTGGGCCGGCCCGCCGGTCGCCAAGGCCGCCATCTTAGCTTCTGCGCCGTTGACAGGGAAGAGGCGACCGGCGCGGCGGGGCGGGTGGAGGGGACGGACGCGCGGCGAGCCAATGGGGAGGCCGGTTGTTGGCAGGCGCAGTGGCGTCGGCTGGGGGTAGGCGAGGAGGGCTCTCGGTCCCCGCGGCTTCTGGCCCAGGCAGGTGAGTCAAGGGCAGGAAGAGGCAGCTCGCGAGCCTGTCCGCTAGAGGTGTCGTTCGTAGCGCTCCGTGAAGGAGGGGAGTGCCAGTCGGGCCTTTCTAGGCAACGGGACGCTTCTGAGGAAGCTATGTTTAATAAATAAATAAATTTGGAAACGAGATCCAGTATGCTGTACGTCCCTCTTCCTGTTTAGGTGCAGGAAGTGGTGTGACCCTGGGGGAGTGGGGAAAAATATTTGCTACTACCTGTGACGGGCGGGCCGGAGCCCCCTCACCTCATTCCACCCACCTGGCTCGTTATGAGAACTTAACTTTCTCTAAAGTGTTGGTGTTCTGTGCATACTTACACGAAAGTAACGCCCTCCCCTCCTCCAAGGCACCTTGGGGTTGACTAGAGAGTAAGCATGCATTGGATCGTGCAGAGGTAGTCGTTTATTCGAATTGTTTTCCGTGTGTGTAGCTTACCAGCTAATGCTGGTGAGGCCAATTGGGAAGGTGGGTGGTTGGTGCCTGGCACAGTTAAGACTGTAATTCGGTGCAAGAGGTTTCTGAAGATTTCATTGTACATGACTCAGAAGGTTCTGGCTACACGGCAGAAAAGCCACGTTAGCTCTCCAGGATTAATGCAGAGTAGCACTCTTAATCACTTGCTTGACCTTGGCTGTGGAAACCCATTGGAACTTGTACATGGATACCAATTTAAATTGCCTTATATGGCAGTGAAATCTTGTGTATACCTTTCTGTTGTGCATATTGGGTTCCCACTTCATATTTACCCTGCTGCAGGCCATGGAGAGGGAAGGGTGGCAAAGGGTGGGATCCTGGTTCACAGGGTGGGTCAGTAGACCGTTACAATTTGCCTTGCAGAGCAATTTGAAGCATCCTCCATTTGCATTTTAACATATGCATTGCTTCTGAACTCTTGAACCTGGACTTGCCTTCAGCTATATATATCTTCTGTTGAGATCAGTGCACTAGTGAAAGTGCACAGGGACGGACAAGTATAGAGCGCTGGCAAAATGTTGAAAAATGTTTCATCCACAGATGTGACTACTTCAGAAGATTATTGGGTCTTTTCTCCCATCACCAGATTCTTTAAGAATACTTGTGTTAATGTCATATCTGGACCCAAAGATTGGTTTGTTTTTTTGTTTTTTATTCTATCTAGGCCAATAAGAACTTTTGTCTCTTGCCATCACTATTTTCCTCAGTTTCCCTTCCTGAGAACGTTACTTCAGGCACAGGGGTCTGCCCAACATCTTCCACACTGAAGTCAATGCAAAGAATCCCTTCAGTTTCAGTCTCCTTTTTCTCTTTTAGTATGCCCTTAATGGGACTCAGGTGGCGCTGTGGGTTAAAGCCTCAGCGCCTAGGGCTTGCCGATCGAAAGGTCGGCGGTTCGAATCCCTGCGGCGGGGTGCGCTCCCGCTGCTCGGTCCCAGCGCCTGCCAACCTAGCAGTTCGAAAGCACCTCCGGGTGCAAGTAGATAAATAGGGACCGCTTACCAGCGGGAAGGTAAACGGCGTTTCCGTGTGCAGCTCTGGCTCGCCAGATGCAGCTTTGTCACGCTGGCCACGTGACCCGGAAGTGTCTCCGGACAGCGCTGGCCCCTGGCCTCTTAAGTGAGATGGGCGCACAACCCCAGAGTCTGGCAAGACTGGCCCGTACGGGCAGGGGTACCTTTACCTTTACCTTTAATGTTTCAATAACACACTGTGCAAATTTTTGCATCCTTCAGTATCTGCTTTCATTTCTTTTGCCACAGTTCAGGTTCCTTTTTATTCTCATTTGGAAAAGACTTCTGTTTCCTGACATGAGCCTTATTGCCTCTAATATCTCCTGTGACACTGCTCATTAACCATGCTGGCATCCTCTTGGCTTTGGTGAGATCTTTCCTGATCTGTGGTGTACATTCTATCTGAGTTATAAATAATTTTTAAAAACCGTAAGCATCTATCTGCTAATGGGTATGGGCCAATACATTCCAAAGTCAGGTTGCAACTAGATGCAAGCAAGGTTATTTTAGGGGGTGAAACTTTTTTTTTGTAAATTTCTTTAGTGAGGGCCTTAAAAATATGTTATTGGGTGTGAGTTAAAATCTGCTATTATTTTTTGATTGGACAAGATTTAGCTCGGTAAGTCTGCATTTAATGAAGAAGCACATAAACTTCTTTTGGAATTTTAGTTTTACCTTCTGAAAATATCAGATAATGCTAAATGATAATGATAATAATATTAATATTAAATATAACTGCAAGTACTTGGTAACCATTTTTTAACAATTTCTATGCAATTTTACACACATTTTACTTACCAAGCAAAGCGAAATTATATTAATTTAACCAAAATATATTTTGAACTCCCAAGTCATGTTACAACTTTTTAGCACCCCTAATTTTTGAAATTTGAAAGTTACAAAATTTAACATACCCTAATGCTATAAGGTACTTTTTAGCACGATGAGACATTTTGTTTCTTTTTTCATATGGTGTAAATATTAAAATCTGTATTTGAATTTATAAAATTCTATAATTCTTATTTCACAAAGCTATGCTAATTTGAATACTTTCATCATTGTTTCTCATACTGAAGGAGAGAAGCAGATGATTTAGTGTAGGGGGTAACACCTGCACTGTCGTCAGTTACATTGCTATTTTAAATAATCTTCTTAGCGGCACCTGTCCTTTATACACAAAACCCTCTTTTCTCATCAGTTCTGGAATGTAATAGTATTGGATTTTGTTGATTAAAGTTTTATAGTCACTAAATCAGATTAACTGTTGAGTCATCTGACAAGGAAAGCTACCAGCCATGCGGTACAGCTCCCTGAAGTGTCTGTGCTGTGAGCTCAAGCTTCTTGAGATGTTCTTAGGTATTTCAATAGAATGGGTCAGAGACTACAGGTGCAAAGATGATGGCTTCATTTTCTTAATCCCTTTACAAACAAAGAGGGGATAAGCTTGAGAAATCTAGTACCTTCAGTCCAGAAGCCAACATTTTGAAAACACATTGCACCCAGCAAATTCCATAACATGCCACCCAGTCATAGGCATTTTGGAATTTCTTCCCCAAATGCCTGTGCGATGCCACTTCTCTTCAAGCATCTCTACAAAATCCACCTTTTCTGTTAAGGCTTTGATGTAACCACTACTTCTCATGCCTTACTGTAACTGGGCCTGTAACTAACTCTAAGCATATTTAATGGAAACAACTGCCTGTTGCCTTCCCTTCTTGTGTGCAAGCTTCTTGGGGCAGGAACCTGTCCTCTAAAGTGCCATACAGACAGCTGCTGCTAAAAGAATAAAAAACCCACCATGTTCAGTGGAGCTTACCCCCAAGTCATTGTGCATATTATTAGAGGCTGAAAAGTTGTTTCTTAGCTCTTGGATCCTGACCATGGTGGTATTCTGTGGTGCTTCAAACCTGTTGTATTGTTTTCTTTGTTGCACGGATATAACCCATCCAAATTGCAAGCTTGCTCGTGTAGTGAAGTGTTAAGGCTGAAGTTTTGTTTTTTTAAGTCATATAATTTCATGAAAAATACATGGATTTATATATATTTTATAAGTGCCAACTTAATTATAGTGGCTGCATTCCAGAATGACAGACTGGTGTGTACAAGTAGTGCTAGTCCACAATTTGCTGTGGAAAATCAAAGTTCCCTGGGCAAACTTGATGTCTTCCATCTCATTGCTGGGGCTATGGATTGCGGCCATATTGTACAAACAATAGATGGTATTGTGGAGATGGGTCTTTCTGGGAACCATCCCAAGGAAAAACAGAGAGCATAGATTAAAATAATTATTGCTGACTTTTAAAAGCTTCCTGAATATTAAAAAGGAACACAAAAAAGAAATGCATACTATTATTTCCAAGGTTTCAATAATATAATATAAATGGTGTAATCCTAGCTTGGTGCAAATTAGCTGAATATTTAACACGAGGAATTTAACATGAGGAAAATTAGGAATTTTGGTGCTGGAAAATTATTTTCTCATAATGAACTATATCTTTGTATGCTATAGAACAGATTGGATCAATTCTTGCCTAAGAAAACTTACTTTCTGATAAACTGCAGATAATCTAGTAGCATCTCAATGTCTTAACAATTTAGGCTGCAGTCATATATAGTATGAGTAAGTAAGTCTCCATGAATTCAGTAGGACTTACTTCTGAGTAGACATGTACAGAATTGCACTGTTAGTATAGCATGAGCTCTTGTGGGTTATATTAGATGCATATGATTTTCCTGTGTGTTCGGCTCTACCCTTTTTGATTCCCTCCCATATTTTTCAGTTTTTCTCCAGGCTGAAATGAGCACAGAAAGTGGGCATTTTAATTGTTTTACATTTTTATGACTTCCAAGAATCAAACAAAGACATGTCTCAAGTTGCCAGGTTGTGAAACAGCATGTACTACTACCAGTACTACTATTACTGCAAGTGCTTTAGAAGCTTATTATCAAGCCTTTTATTTTAACATCAGTTGTTACCACGAACACATGTAAGGTGCAGGTTCATATGCATGTGTGTACGGGCACACAAGGAAATCAGGTGACACTGTGAAGCAGATCACTATGAGATACCATTCATGCTTTATATTTTTCCCATCCTTTGGATGTCTGAACTGACTTTCACTCCCATATTAGTGATAGATAATTAAGAGTTGGAGAGCATGAATTGCCTGGGGCCACACAAAGAGTCCATGGCAAAGATGAGAGTCTCTGATCTGACATCAGGTCTCTAGAACTTTTCCCACTGATACACATAGTTTCTGTTTCTCTAGCATCAAAGTACTATTCATTATTGTAACTTCTCATGGGGTGGGGTATGTATGAGTCTCATAGGTAGCTTTCTGGTAAGAAGAGCTGTACTGAAAAAGCTATCCACAGAACTGACTTCCCTTTTTCTACATCAAGAAGTTGGTAGTACTTTAATGCTAGAAGGCTGACATATCCGCTTAATGGTCTTATTTACAGTTAAATGGTATGAAATTTTAGTTAATGAATTAAATAAATAAATGAATAAATAAATAAATAGAAGAGATGGGAGGGAGAAAGACATCTAAGGGAGCAATTTCTTTTGCTCCAAGAAATTATATTTGCTCCAAGAAATGGTACCACTTCTTTACCAAGAAATGGTAAAGTTTACAGCTTATGTCCTACTTTAAATTGGAATGATGTTCTGTGAGGAAAGTAAAATGTCATTTGCAGAAGCTTTGGGTGGTGTTCAACTGTGTTTTACTCAGAGTAGACCCATTGAAAATTTTATGGATCTACTCTAAGTAAAACGTGGTTGACTACGACCCATTGATTTTTACTGTTTAAGGAAATACTGTGAATGGAATCAATCTGTGTACCAGTTTCAGCAGTGACATGTTAAGGTAGCGCTATGAGTGCCCCAGGCTGCTATGCTCTTCTGCAGCAGATATTACGCATTGGGGACATAGTGAGAGTGTTGCTTCCCACACGTTTCTGGCTTCTGCTGGTTTGCTGACTTTGTCCACTCCTGAACAGGGATAGTCAGATGTCAGTTATTCATGCTCTAGCGACTACATGATTGGTCTACTGCAATGCACTCTGTGTAGAAGTATCTGTGAAAATGATCCAGAAGCTGAAGCTGGAACAGAACACAGCTGCAATGTTATTAAGTGGGGCAGAAAAATGGGATTATATAGCTGCTCTGGTGACCTGTTAATCACCAGAACCAACTCATTGTGTTGACACTAGTATATAAAACCTTAAATGGCTTAGGACCCAAGGACTAAAAGGAACACCCCTCCCAATATCTGCCAACCTGAGCTGTGATTCTTCAGGGAAGTCCTTTCTTTGAGTCCCATCTATAGGCATAGCATGTTGTACAGGAATATGGGTAAAAGCATTCTGTGTTGTGGTCTTCTGGCTGTGGTACTCTCTCCTGATGGAGATGCGGTTGGCACCCTCATTAGCAGTCATCTGATATCAACTAAAGACATAGACATACCTTTTGGTTGGACTGTTGCGAGTTAGTATCCCAATAGTTTGCTCCTCTTTTGAACTGATTATGATTGTAATGTGTTTTTATGTGATTTTTTTTAAGATCACATAATGTTTTATATTTTTATTTGACTGTTTCAACTCAGGGAGAAAAAAATATTGCTGGTTACTCAGTAGCAACATCTTTTCAAATATGGGCAAGTCTTGTATAAGTTTTCCCCCCATAAGGGATTCTTTGCTTCTGACGAGCAATACCAATTTCAGTTTGAATTCCAACAGAAATATCTCACAATAGTATTTACAAGTTTTAAAAGTCTGTACCAGGAGTCTAAATTATAGCATGCTTTAATCATCTTAGATCTGAGAAGAATAAAAGTGTTAAACAATGTTAGAAATATCTAAGCTGAAAGAAATTTGCTTTCTGTTAACACGTCAGTGAAAACCAAAAGACGTTGTCTGATGATCACTCAGATGAATTTCGACCAAACAAATTATCTCTGAGAACAATCCCATAAACAGTCCTCTAAATAGTTATTTTTATGAATTACAACCAATACAGTGATAGTGTTTTCAAGACCTTGAAAAATTTAAGATCCCAGGATGTAAGGCATTTCTTCCACCGTGTTTGCTTTACTAATGCTTGAACTAGCAGCTGAATGTACTGTGTTATCTGCCATTATTCAGTAAGTTCAGTATCTTTGAAAAAACAGGCTATAAAATTTTACTGCAGGACAGCACAGGTCATTATGCATATGGGTTTTTCCAAGGTTTATAGAGTTCTTGCTCAGATAATATTTGTCATTGGTAGGTAGCACTTCTAATGTGTACTATGCATATTCAAAACAGAAAAAGGTGTACATATTTGAAACAGGAAAACATACAGAGCAAATGGAAGAGATAATGCATGACTTGTACTAGTGCAAAGATTAAGGAAGCACATAAACTACATCAAGGGTGTAGTCCTAATGATACCTAACTTGGAAATAAATTCCGTTAAAATGAGTAGTGTTTATTTATTTAGAAATACTTAATATCCTGGTGTGGGATTTGCCTAAGCAGCCCCATTAGTAGAAGCCCTTCACAAGGACTTCCACTTGCACAATGGAGTCCCCCCCCCCCTTTTTCCTCCCACTATGTGCCCCATGACCATCACAATTGGCTGGGGGGAGGTGTCACAGCAACTCACCCCTTCTTATTCTGCAGTTATCCCGGGTGCCACATTCCATCCTAAAATTATAAGGGCTTTCTGGGGGTGGGTGGGAGGGAAGTAGGCTGTATGCGAAATCCTTCTAACCTCTGGATCCAGCAAGTGTTAAAATATAACCCAGGCTAGCTTCCTGTATTGAGGTCATAGCCTGTTTGATGGACAATTAAGGGAAACAAGGGAAAGGAGCTCTATGTGAGATAGCAAATGGGTGAGGCCCCTCCCTCAACTCCTAGTTAGAAGGGCAAAACCTGAGTTTAGAGTGGAGTTGGAGTGATGTGACCTGGAAGTAAAGTTGTCAGCTGGAGAGAGAGTGAGAGCAATGTTTGAGAACTGTTTGAATCCAAGCCTGCGGCTATGGGAGAAGCAAGACCCTTTAATGCTGTGAACCCCTCCATTGTAGAATCTGGTTTTATATATGTGTAAATGAACCATGTATCATAAAGACAGCACAGTCTCCACTGTACCTCATTCCAAAGGAAACACAAACCCTGGGTAAGCACATGGAACCCATGAAAGATTAGGGTAGGGTGCCACACTATTTTAGAGGGATCTTCGTCCCTAAACGTTCAGGGTGTATGCATGCCGAGGGCATAGCTGTCCACCTTTCCTTTTTTTGCGTGAAATTCCCTTAGTCCAGTGCCGTTTCCTGCTGCTCTCCCAGATTATTAGATATCTTGTAGACTGTCCCTGGGACAGGTGAGGCTGCTGATCCCTTATTTTCCCTTATTTGATCCCTTATTTTCGAGGCTCCCTGGGACAGGTGAGGCTGCTGATCCCTTATTTTCAAGGCTGCTGATCCCTTATTTTCAAATTTGAAAGCTGACAGCTATGGCCAAGGGTTACAGAAGAACAGGGGAGACAGGAAAGAACTTTTCAATGAACTGAACTCAATTCCATGAGTTGAAAGTTTGTTAGGATCCAGGTCACTATGTTGAGGATGAGAAATTAGTGCTCAAAGTTAAGTATAAGTAAACGTTCCTTTGTTTCGGTTAGCTAATTGCATCTATTTGTTATAGGGAAAGGCACGAGGTGGCATGATAAACAGGAGACGAATATGCAGTTATACTGATTACATGTACCTTGGCATACTTAACAACAAGTTGCAAGGCTGGTCCTAAACATTTTGCTACCAATAAAAGGACAAGAGGGGACCTTCTTCCCCATTCTGTGTACAGAAGCCACTTGGACTGACAGTGGACTTTATTTAAGTATACCTGAAGGCAGCCACCTATTTATGGGGGTGTTATGACTGAAGGGCACAGCCAGAAGGCTCAGTGGAAAAACCGGGGGGGGGGGCTGCCTTTACTGCCCCCCACCTCCAGATAGTTGCCTGAGGCACTTGCTTCACTCTGCCTAATGATAGGTCTGACCTTGGTTTCCTGGGACTTGGGTGTTGTTCCAAAGGCTTCCCAGAGACTTGAGTTTTGAAGAGGGATTTGTAGGAAGTAATTTACTATCACCTAGCAATGTTATTGAAAGGCTGGGCTGGATGAATCCCTAGCCGGAATTAAGATTGCCGGAAGAAATATCAACAACCTCAGATATGCAGATGGCACAACCTTGATGGCAGAAAGTGAGGAGGAATTAAAGAACCTTTTATTGAGGGTGAAAGAGGAGAGTGCAAAATATGGTCTGAAGCTCAACATCAAAAAAACGAAGATCATGGCTACTGGTCCCATCACCTCCTGGCAAATAGAAGGGGAAGAAATGGAGGCAGTGAGAGATTTTACTTTCTTGGGCTCCATGATCACTGCAGATGGTGACAGCAGCCACGAAATTAAAAGACGCCTGCTTCTTGGGAGAAGGGCAATGACAGGCCTAGACAGCATCTTGAGAAGTAGAGACATCACCTTGCCAACAAAGGTCCGTATAGTTAAAGCTATGGTTTTCCCAGTAGTGATGTATGGAAGTGAGAGCTGGACCATAAAGAAGGCTGATCGCCGAAGAATTGATGCTTTTGAATTATGGTGCTGGAGGAGACTCTTGAGAGTCCCATGGACTGCAAGAAGATCAAACCTCTCCATTCTGAAGGAAATCAGCCCTGAGTGCTCACTGGAAGGACAGATTGTGAAGCTGAGGCTCCAGTACTTTGGCCACCTCATGAGAAGAGAAGACTCCCTGGAGAAGACCCTGATGTTGGGAAAGATGGAGGGCACAAGGAGAAGGGGGCGACAGAGGATGAGATGGTTGGATAGTGTTTTCGAGGTTACCAGCATGAGTCTGACCAAGCTGCGGGGGGCAGTGGAGGACAGGAGTGCCTGGCATGCTCTGGTCCATGGGGTCACGAAGAGTCGGACACGACTAAACGACTAAACAACAACAACAGCAATGTTATTGTTCGAAACATAGTTCATATCTACTTTCATTTAACCAATGACACAAATTGCATTTGTGGGTCTTGTGTGCATCTGACTGAAAATAAGAAACATCTGTGAATCCTGTTTCACTTGCTCATTAACATTTTGGAAGCAATGGAAGAGGTCAGTAGTTCTTCAGAATGGCTTTTCCTTAAATATGACAACTGCTTTCTTTATGACCTCTTGATATGCCAGGTCTTAGTCTCAGAAACAAATATGGCAACAGTAAAACTCTATTCTGCTACATAACTCTGATTAGTTATTAGAAGGCTATCAGTACTTCTGTACCAGGAAACACAAATTATATGATATAAAGATAGTAAGTAGTCATATCAACAGGTACTGCTATAAACGAAATGGCAGAGACTCAAAACATTTTTTCCTTTTGTAAATTTTTAAATATGCATATATATATAAATGGTCATATATACACACACACACACACACACACACACACACACAAATAATAATAATAATGGTGTATACACACACACACACACACACACACACACTTATATGACCATTCAAAGTTAAAGCTGTATTGTTGCTTTTAAGTTCAGGCCTTCAACTTTTCAACATGATACTGATGTAGAAAAAGTTGGCTGTACTTGGCTTGTGAAGGGCTTGATCCAAACCCCATTAAATACAATAGAAATATGACCTCTGACTTCACAAAGCGATGACTGAGGCTTGTTTGTCTTTGCTATGCCAGGTTTCCCCCTTCTCTTTTACTTAAAAACATCATATTTAATAATGTTTGGTGCTGCCTTTTATTTTATTTCATGCATTTAAAAAGTGGCCTAAAAGATAAAAGATTGTTTCCAAATACATTCAGTATATCATTTATGAGTAGAGCAACACATTAGCATTGAGTTCACAATAGATCATATCGCTTTTATGCCATCTTACAAGCTTAGCAGCACAAACAGAATAATCAACATATTATTTGGCTGTCATCTGCTGAACAGAAACCAGAGATCACAAGGTGGTTTTCCCTAGCTGCAGTGATGGCCTTTTTTGTTCCAGGCCCCCATCTGGGAGGGCCATGGTGTGTTATCATATGGAACGCGAGGTTTTCTGTAATCTGCTTAGCTGCACTGCAGTTTGAATCTTCATTCCATGTTTGAGTAATTTATAATTTTAATGAGACCATGGCTCTTGTGGGCTTTGAAATATATTAAAAGCTCTTTTGTGCATATGCTTTTGTTCTTGCTTAATAGGCTCAGTGTATTTAAACCTGATGATTTTTTATTCATGGATTTAGATGTCTGGGGATTAACTTAGACTGAATATCATTGCACTCATCTATTCATGTTTAGAAACTGTGTATTTGTAATGCTTATCCAAAAATAGAGGAAAATATAGCCATGTGATTAAATATTGATTTCTGTTATTTGTCACATAAATGCAACAGCCTCAAATGAGTATTAATGGAGTGTTAATTATCTAATGTGGTTCCATACACTATTACTCTGGTCATATGCATCCCAGTTTTTGTCTAAGTAGCTAGGACCATAGAAAGCAATGGGGCTTTCATCCAAAAGTGTATACATAGACATGGGTGTTAGATATTTAAAGATGGTTGGAAAGATATGTGTTGAGAATTTATGTAGAAAAATTATGTAGTGTCATAAGATGTATACAAAATATAATAGTTTGGGCAAATTCTCCGCCTATTATTTACAACTTTCAATAATTTCTACCCATCCTTCATACGGGTAGTACATATACCATATTTTTTGCTCTATAAGACTCACTTTTTCCCTCCTAAAAAGTAAGGGGAAATGTGTGTGCGTCTTATGGGGCGAATGAAGCTGCGCAGCTATCACAGAAGCCAGAACAGCAAGAGGGATCGCTGCGCAGCGATCCCTCTTGTTGTTCTCGCTTCTGAGATTCAGAATTTTTTTTTCTTGTTTTCCTCCTCCAAAAACTAGGTGCATCTTATGGTCTGGTGCATCTTATAGAGCGAAAAATACGGTAATACCAGTTTCCTATTGACTTAAATGACAATAAATTTTACACATCTAACAAGCATACATGTGCAGAGATGATCCTGACATTTAAGCCATTGGGGAAGCCCTCGTCCTCATGCAGAAACTTTCTGTGTGAATTGGACCTCCTGGGCGCAAAGCACACCCTGGAATGGGTTGGATATCCCTGATGGGTTCACTTTCCTTTTGAAGTTTTTTTGAAAATCAGGGCTGGGGGAGGGGAGTGAGTTTTAGGCTAGGAGTGGATACTGGGTCCTAAAGTTGTAAAAAGATCTTTTCAGCAGAGATCTTTGTGGCAGCTGCCTACGAGCAGCCATTCTCCCTCCCTGCCGAATGACCCAGAACAATGGTATGTCTTGATGCACCGTGATTCCAGTGGACGTTGTGGGGGCAGTCCCTGATGGAAGTGGTTGTTCCCCTGCCATAACCCTTCTAATGAGGTTACATCATCATGTAGCTTCTTTCCACATTTGAAGGGTGGCAGATGGAAAGTGGCTGCCACAGTGAGCTTTTTTTGCAGCAGTATAAATGGGAGAGGAAAGGACTTATTAGAACTTAAGTACCCACCAAATGGTAACTCCCATCACTCAAAAACCATAGGTACCCCCTCCTCAAATTCGAAAGGCCCTTATGAACCTAGCCTCTTACTTTCAAGGCAAAAGCTGATGACCAAAAACTTTTAGCTCAACACCAAAAGAAAACACGTATCTGTGTTGACTGCCCCTACGAAAATGACCCTTGCATGGAAAATGACACCATGTCTAGCACCTGTACTCCGTGCGCTCAGACAGCTTTAGGACTACTAATTTCCAGAGAAGCGGTAAATAATTCTCACTTACATATTGATAGCCATTAGTTACAGATGTATGTCATGATACCAGCAATACAGAAGCAGTTTCGTAAATAAAGATTTTGGAAAGCTGATTGAGGAAGAAATCCCTTTCTTCAGCAAACTGGTGAATGGTTCTGAAGGCTACTTACATTTCAGACCTCTTCTGTAGTTACATTTCAAGGAAGGCTTGACTTTCTGCTTCTTCCAGTACAATATGGACATATGGCAACTCAGATGGTTCTTACACGTCTTCAGATTTTGCTGTGGTTTGGGATTGCACAACCTTGTTTAATTATTTGCAATCTTGCAATATGTATTTAGCCTGTTTATGGCTGATATCTTACCATGCAGAACATGTATGATGTATCTTTACATTTCAAGTATTAATCCTAAAATGTGAAACTGGTGACACAGATGATAAAAACATTTGGCCCCTTCCATTTTGTATGTGCATGGAGCTTGTTTTTCCTAATAATGAGTTAAAATCAATAAAGTATTGACTTCTTTATTTTTCCAGAAAAAAAGATGGATTGATATATCTCAAAATTCTACAACTCACATAAACGTCAAGGTGCAATATACACATGTATATGTACGTTTCATTGATTTCAGTTGGAATTTATTAAGAAGAAAGTAGTTATAATCAGGTACCCTAAGTAAGACAGCACAGAAACAAAAATGTTCATAATCAGTAAGCTTATTGATAAATTTATGTGTCCACAGCAAACATGATTAATTAACAGGGAGGATTTGAGTGTATATTAAATTAAAAAATATATTTGGCTTACTCAGTTGTGTATTTAATTGGTTTAAAGATTATATATGAATGGCAACAACATTTTAAAAATTCTTATCTTACACTATTTATTTCATGAATTTGAGAAAGCCTTTGGTTTCAGGAAGAGGATAATTCTATCCCTGTTTCCTGCTTTTATTATGCACAATGTCAATTGTAATCCAAGATTACAGCAAACAAGATGTTAATTTCCACACACAGTCCATGTACATTTCACTTAGAGAGCTCCATTGTTTCAGAAGCCAACAGCAAAAAAGAAATAATGATTGTGCTATCCTCACAGGAGCTGTCAATAAAAGATGTAATAGGGGATTTAGGAATCTGGAAATGGCCAACTAATTTATGTGAATCTATTTTACTTCATCTAGAAAGGCAAAGCTCTGTTTCGTCTACACTGCATATTGCAGAGCACAGGCTCTCTATAGAAAACCAGGCGGCTGCATATGGATAGTCCCTTGATATCATTCACTTGCTGTGTAATCTTATTATGCAAAGTTCTAATCTTCACCTAGAATGAATGCCTCTGGGTCAGAATATAGTCATATCGGGGTTTTTAAGGTCATGTTTTGTGATCCTTAGCTTATTCTTCTAAGTAGGACTGAGATTTAAAGGGTATTCCCCAGACACTAGCAGAGATAGACAGCAGAACCTGCTGCCTTTTTGGAAGACAAGACCAACATGAGGTCCCTGGTAGGATTAAACTTGATTTGTAGCTGTAGGATTTTTTAACAGATGTATTATTGGACAGGGAATAGGGGCCACCAGCACAGCGAAATTGGATCACGATTGGCATTCTCGGGGAGTCTGCTGGCTGCTAAAACAGCAGCTGCATGTGGATTTGACTTCTTTCAGGTGAAGCGACTTCCAGTCATTTGGAAAGGATGGGATGAAAAGGAACCTTGGTGATAATTTTGATGTCTGCAAGATTTAGTACCAGCGTAATGGGATTATCGCTAACACCTTCGCTGCAGAAAAAGCCACCTGGCGCTATAACTGGCAGCAACTGTGAACTAATCCTTTCCCATCTCTTGGATGTCATTCATGGAGCTCACAGCGATTTCCACCCTGCTAGCTGTGATTAATTTTATAAACAAGGGGTGGGGGTGGAATCGGGTAATGAAAAATGCAAAGATTCTTGTATTTATATTTCAGATTTGACTTTGGACTGGATGAAAAGTATCAGGTAAAATGTGTATTTTATATCACAAATCTGAATAAGTGTCTTCCCACATCAGTTTATATTTCTTGAATGAAGCCTTGACAGTGAGTTATCACATAGTACATATCAGTGTCATGAATTAGCCATAAGCAATTAAGGATGCAATCCATAAAGGCCGACACTTGAAAAGAAATCTGCACACACACAAATTACCATGCTGCATAGGCATGATCTAGGGAACCACACAAACTGTTTTTTTCAAGGGAGCACAGAGGTAATATACTGTACCTTTTGAACTGTTTTACAGCCTAGCACAAGGTTACACAATTTTGTGAACTTCTCTCCACAGTATCTTCAGTATCTGAAGAAGTGTGCATGCACACGAAAGCTCATACCAAGAACTAACTTAGTTGGTCTTTAAGGTGCTACTGGAAGGAATTTTTTTATTTTGTTTTGACTATGGCAGACCAACACGGCTACCTATCTGTAACTTCTCTCCACAGTGCACCACACAGATTTTGGCTGCAGGAATGTTTATGCCCATGGTTGTAGGTATATGAAAGTTGGTGATATGTAGTTCAAATAGTACTCTTGTTGCATAGGTGTCTATACTTGCTGTATTTACCTGCAGACAAGTGTACTGTGTGACAAATGGTTAAGCATCTTGAAGTATTACATTAATCTCTTTATAATTAAGGCAGTACTGTTTAGGAAATGTGTGAAGAATATTTTTTCAGGGAAATGCCACTAATATATTCCTTCTAATGTAAATTTACAAGTACTGTAACTGAAGCACAGTGCTTCATTATGCTGGATCACCACTTTGTTCGAAGACTAGAAACTCTTTGTAGTCTCAGGAGCTTCAGTTAAAAGGGCTGTTAAAACAATACAAAGTTGTGCATCCCACAGCTGACTTCCATCTATTAGTGTGTATTACAGCTCATCCCCCCAAAATAGATTCTAGTGGTCAGAAGCACTTGACTTAACAGTGTAACTAATCAGCATGTCCCAGCACGTGTTTGTTGCTGCTGACCCGGAAGTGGCCTGAAAATGGGGCTGGAGGGGCTGGGTGAGTTGGGTTTGGCTCATGTGTGCTCTGCCGATGCGCACGGGGATCAGGAACGGAACCCCTGCACAAAATGGTCACCATCTGTACTCTCATGGGTCAGCGTAGGACCTCTATATCCTGGTACTGTATCCATTTTCCCTTCTCCTTTCGGTACTGTCCCATTCCACCTGATAAATTTTGACATGACAGTTTCTCTTCATCTCTCTCCCCCCCTTACCTTCCATTGCTCAGCACATTCTTGGAAAGATATAGGAAACCTCTCCCTTTTTATATTTGGAGGGCTTTGGGAAGTTACCCGACCTCTCCATTATGTTGAAGCACTCTCTCTTCTGCTATTAAAAGCATGGTATGGTCAAAACCTAACACTTTGTGAATGGAACAGTGGACAGTCTGCCTGCTTTGTATATTTAGAGCATACTGTATGCTTTAATGACATCCTTAGGAGGAGGACTCAGTTTCTGTAATAAGCCTGGTGTAATAAGCACTATAACACTCAGACTAATTTAATATCAAATGAAATCATTTCACAAGAAATGGCCCATATATATGAGTAGAAAATTGGACAAAGAGCCCTCATGAGATCTGTGCCAGAGCTTTAACTTCAATATTTTCCTTGCATTACACATGTTCTTGACATCTTGAGTGTGTTGGTTTCCAAAAGTTTTCATATGAAATATTTATTTTATGTAGTGCTTACCACCTAACATCCTTATGTATATGTTTTCTCATGCTCTCCGCAGGTGTCTGGGCCTTTCTTTCTCTTGTTATAGTCATATTGTGTTTGAACTAGACAACTAAGCAATTTCTTTCAGGCTCAAATTGCTCTTTAACCGAGGAGGCCATTCTAGCAATTATTGCAGGAGAGACTTTGTTACTGTAGCTCCTGCTAGATACTTTGTGGTCATTAATTCCCACCTGTCCTATGACACTGAGTGATCTGCTGACACTCAATCTTTCTTTTACTACCTACAAAAAATGTTTTCAACTCACAGCATTTTGCCCTCTGACATCAAGGTTTTACCCATAGTCTTATAATTTCCTGGGCTGATTAAAGTGCAACACTTTTTCTGTGGCTTCTGAGTAAACTATGATTGAAAGCATAATTAGTTCAGAATACAGCTGTTCCCGTTTCAATTTACGTGTGCCCTTTTGCCCATATTCCTGGCGCTGCATACATCAAAAAGGAAGATAATTTATTTTAAGGTTTTGCCAATGGTATACCTTACATATCAACTTTGTGAATAGCGGGTTAGCAATTCCAGCATGTTATTGAAATAGTTTCTCTGTGCCTGTTACTGTTGAATAGTGCATTAGTAGCTTATAGTAAGACTGCTAAATCCTGGATATTTCAGCCCATGGAGGATAACAGCTTGGAAAGCAGACAAGTATGGAAAACAATTAAAAACAACAGCCAAGAAGTCAGTTTTGACTAAAGAAAAAACAACCACAATAAGACCACCATCTCTATAGGCTTCTGTTTCTCATTATAGTTGACTTCTTGCGTTTATGGTAAATATGAAAGTAATTTTCCGATCCCAACACTGGAATTAGCTGCACAATCATTTAAAGCTTTTTCTGTCTTTCCTCTAAAATTTCAAAGATCTCCACAAGTGGATATAGGGATACTGGTTAGGTAGAGAGCTAATTAATGTTTTTCTCTTGACAACTGTGCTTCTGTTATTGTGTTAATGTGTTTTGCTTCAGTCGTCATCTAATTTCCATATATAAGTTTTAGAAGTTTCTTCTGTATTCAATTGATGCATTTGACACCCAGAAATAAGCACTTTGTTTTTTCATAGAAACGCATTAAATGGAAATAACACAAGAGAATCTTGATAAGTCTTAATGTGACTGTGAGCCAGCAATGTGGTGAGGCTACAAAGGAGGCAAAAGCTATTCCACAGTGAGATGTCAGAACTTCCAGTAGGGTTAGGGAAACATATTCTATAAGAAATGGGTAATGTGTATTTCTCTTCATGTTTCTGGCACATATCTATTATATTGCCTAGTATCCAAAATAATAACAGAAGCAGTTTGCCTTGTGGGGTGGAGCTGCAATGCTAGCTTCCTGGCAGGTGTGTCACTGCCTCTTACCAAGAGGGAAAGAGTGGTGCAGGTGAAGTAGTTGGGTAAAGCTAATACTCCTGTTGTTGCACTTGCACTACACTGATCCTCCCTTTGCCTCACCCTCTACTTCCAGGTCAGCAGTGGCAGCACACCTGCCAGAAAGCTAGTGTTGTGATTCTGTCCCATCAGAACCACCTCTGTGTTTTGAATACAGTGGTACCTTGGTTTAAGAACAGCTTAGTTTATGATCAACTTGGATTAAGAATGCTGCAAACCTGGAAGCAGGTGTTTTGGTTTGTGAATTTTGCCTTGGAAGCAGAACATGTTCCACTTTCTGTTGAGTGTGTTCCACTTGTAAATTGAGTCCCCCGCTGCTATGGGAAAGCACACCTTGGTTTAAGAACGCTTTGGTTTAAGTACGGACTTCCGGAACGGTTTAAGTTTGTAAGCCAAGGTACCACTGTATCTAGACTGGGTCTGGCAGATGCCATATTGGGATGGTACCAAATTGAGTGCACATTTGACACCCATCTTTCATAATGAATGAAACTTAAGGATATATGGGGGAGCTATATCATAACAATTTACAGATGGATGATCAATGACCATATAATTATGTATGAACAATTAACCCTCTCATGAAAGGTTTTCACTTAGTAGGTTGGTTTTTTCCCCATATTTTCAAGTCAGATATATTGTAACATGCTAAATTCAGCCATCCTTATAACGTTTAGGCGTTTGATTCTTGTATAACAAATCTCAACACCCAGAAACTGCTTAGTAAGATATACCATTTGTTACCCAAACACAAATAGCCCAAATCTCATTCAAGAAGAAATGTAATGATGATTTTAATTTTCCAGTTCAGAACAAGAGTGGTCATATTTAACAACATTCCTTCAAATGATGTTATTCACTGATTGCACGTTTAACTGTTTGCTGTCTGTATATTGTAATTTACTGTTTTATTGTGAAGTAACCCACCATGGGACTTTTTGTGAAGGAATGGTAACAAATATGCTTAATAAAGACATTTAAAGGGTCTAAAAAAATACTTACCAAATCACATTTTACTCCATACAGGTTGAAATTTACCATACGGAATTTACTCTGATAGTTCTGATTTATGTTGGCTCCAAAAGCAGACTACATACAACATTGTCTGGACTTGCCTAAACAAACAATTCTGGAATGACGTTATAGCCAAAATTCATCAGTTCACAGTCTACCAGTACCAGCTACCAGAAAACTGCAAAGTAAATCTTTATTATCTAAAACTTGAATTAAATCATGTTAATTAATTATTTTAATCTCTTATTCTCATTGTTTGTGTTACTTGTTTTGTATCAATGTTTTGTAATTCTTTAATTATGCGAAATATGTAATGAATGAAATGAGAGATTAAGAAGAAAGCCTAAGTGGTAGTTTACATTAGGAATGTCTTGCTGGAAGGATAGTTGTGCTTTTAAGCAGTGAGGACAAGTTGCTTCTGTGATTTTTTTTTTCAACTCCACATAACCCACATTAAAATTCTTCTTGAACTTTTGACCAAATTAATCTCCCTGAAAATTAATTTGAATCCTGGTTTTTGAAATGTAGCATCTTATGTTAGTGTATTTTATAAATTCTGTTGAATGCTTGTACTATGGTGAGAATTCATATTTGGTGTATTTCCGATCTCTTAAACTAGGACCAGCTGCACAACCATAAAACTGCTATGTTGCAAGATGTCATTAGAAAGACTCTTCGACTTCTTGGATATACTATTCAGTATGGGTGCATAGCACATTGTGCCTTTGAATACATTGGAGGAATTGTTGTGGTGAGTTAACAAAGGCTATCAAATAAACAATAAAATTACCACGTCAATTTTCAGTTTCTTAGCTTTCACATTCCAGCCTTCTGTTTTAATAAAGAAGTATTTGAAGTATACTCATCTAGACTTTATAACTTGAACCTTTAAAGATTTCTTTAAACTGAGCAGGGAGCTCATGATTCTGACTCTGGTGGGTTTTCACCACCTATTAACAACTTTTTTTTATTTCCCCAGGTTTTAGATTAGTTTTAGCTATGGAGTTAGGCAGTTGTGCTCACAGAATTTGTTGACTGGTTTTATAGAATTGCTTTTGCCTAGTTATTTCATGTACTGTTTACTTGTAGTACCCCACACTAGGATTGTTTGAATGAAGAGTTGGCTAAAAATAAGTAACTAAAATAAATGATGCTCCTGTATTTAACTTCAGCCCCCGGAAACTATTGGTACATGGCTATTTTCATAGGTTTAGGGCTGAGTAAGCAAGAGAACGTAACTCAGGAATTATTCTCTGGCTCATTATTTAATCTGAGCCATAGAAGAATGTGTAGGTTTGTAACGCTTGCCTCTTTGATCTCCCAAAACTAATACTAAACTTCACTGACATCTCAGGTGAGAATTCAGGGCCCAGTGGAACCAGAGAGAGACATCAAACTTATAGAAATCAAGGGGACAGGTTTACATATGAAAATCAGTCTGGTGCACTCCAGATATTTGGAGTACAACTCACATCTGTATGGCCATCCAAGTGGGGACAGTCCAAATATCTGAGGGGCACCAGGTTGGTGAAAGCTGAGCTGTTTTATATTTACCAGATTGGTCTAAAGATACTGTAATTTATTTATTTAAAATACTGCATGTGATAACATACTTCTCAAATAGTAATTGTCCTCTTTATTTTTGTTTTTAGTGTTCAGGACCTTCAATGGAGCCTACCATTCAAAATTCTGATATTGTGTTTTCTGAGAACCTTAGCCTCCAGTTTTATCACATTCAGAAGTATGTTGCTCCAATTTTCCATAGTTCTGTTTGTACAGATACTTGCTTTCTGATTATGCTTATCTTTCTAATCATACTGCTGCTTTTATTGTTAATTTTGTAAATATTTTTCATAAACTCTTAAGTTACCTATTTTAAATTGGGAGAATAAATGGGTATCATTTTATGCCTTCTGGAAACTTTCCTGATTTGGCATATTTTTGCATTAATTCAGAGACTGAGAATTCATTGTGGATTATCTTCACAGGTTTTCTTTATAGCCACCCTACTTTAGGATTGCTTATTTTTAGCTTATCTTGCCCTGTATTGTAATGGACAACTAGAATATATCTCCAGGAAGCAAATTCACAGAGCAATTCTCTCCAGAAATGCCATAAATGCCATTTATTATATTATCCAAATGCTGCTTTATTAGTAGTTTATAGAGCTGTGGATGTGTACACAGTGCTCAACGGTCATATAAAGGGCCAGGCCCTATGCATTAATCCCTATATTTGCAATCTAACACTTAATTGCTGCTGGATAACAATTTGAAAATAGGTTGTGGTGCAAGGGAGTGGGAAAGCATATTGTTAGCCAGTTTGCTGAATGCTTTAGAAAATGGGAGGCCAGCCTGTGTTATGGGTGTTGCATTGTCACAAGGAGCCATAGTTTGTAGCACTTGATGCTGGTCACACACAGGAGAGGCTACAGGATTGGTTATGTATAACATAATAGGTGGGACAATGATTCTCCAACACTGCACTGCTCCCTGAATCGGTAGATAGAAGACAATACCACTTCAAAGTGTAGGGGCAGGAAGGCGCCTGAACTAGAATGGCATTCCCTAATAATTCAGACTTGTCATTTGGCACAGTGTCCCAAACAGTTGGCCAGCACCAATTTGAAATGTGTACATCGTTGACTTCTTTCTGGATCCTGACATTTCCTCACAACCTTTTTCCTCAGAGGTGATATCATCATTGCGAAAAACCCAAGTGACCCCAAATCTAACATATGTAAAAGAGTAATTGGCTTGGAAGGAGATAAAGTCTGTACAAGCAGCCCTTCAGATTTTCTTAAGACCCACAGTTACGTAAGTAGCATTGCTTATCATTCTTTTTGAGAGCACTTGTAAAGCACCTTTTTGTTTTCATGGCTTTAAATTTAATTCAGCATTTCAGGTGGTAAACGTTCAGTTGCAGTGGGTTGTTTCCACTTCAGCACTTGTACAGTGACATTCGCTGAAAGGGAATTTTGCAGTTCCTTTTCCCCACTCCAGCCCACCACACACATTCACACATTCCTTGAAGTTCCATGGGACAAGTTGTAAGAAGGCATCTCTGCTGAAGAACCAAAACATCTCAAAGTTAAGCATATCCACATTTCCCAAAGACTGACCGGATATTTCTGGGTTGAGCCCAAGATCTATTCTTAAGCATGAGCCTTCAGGCAGGGAACGACAGTTGTAAAGTAGGCAACAATTTTTGGGGATTGACCTATGTTAGGTCAACCTTTTAGCACCTGAATTTATTGTAACCTCAGAATGAATGGAGCAAAAATCCTGTTTGGTATATTATACATCCCCATATATAAATAAAATTCTAGTTCAGCGTGGCAAATAGGTGCCATTTTTGAATTCGTGGTAACCATGGTTTCTATTTAAATGGTTTTCAGTTTGGCTATATTAAAAAAATTACTACATGAATTTATATAGCGAGTCCTTTCCTTTGGAATCCATTTTAAAAATTCAGATTGAATAAGTTCTGCTCTCATAATCTACTTTATCTTGCTTGATCCCTGGAGTGAAAAGAATAATGTCGCGTTTGACATGACACCCCTTTGTTATGGAGATAAACATGCAAGGCCCTAAGAAATGGAGGAGTATCACTATTAGTCTCAAATTCATTACAGGATTAGACAGGATAAGATGTGCAGTGTTAATGTGGCAGGGTTAACACTGCTGTATCATTCAGTCACTAAAACTCACAATGTATACAGGATTAACACCAATATTGTATTAATTCTTTTCCTATTTAATTTACTGACAAAAATACAGTGATTCCAGTGAATTCCATTTTAAAGCATTGTGTACTCATGCTTGTTTGTGAATTCTGATGAAACAATTGAGGAAAGACAAATGGAAACTGAAGCTCCTTTCTGAAAATGCAATGAATATAAACTTTATCTGGTTTTGGCTTAGGAAATATGTCACCATGCCAGCATTATACAGCTGCACGAGTAGCTTTGTGTTAAGATAGGACTGGGGGATTTGAAATAAAGCATGACTTTAAATGTTTCTTGCACTTAAATGGAATGGAACACCTTGAAATTTGAAAATACTAGAAGAGGTGAGGGACCTAGAACAGCTGTGACATCACATTTCACCTTGGAACTAAGACAAAGCCTCACACATTTTCTGAAGTCTCCAATGTCTTTTCCATTGACTAGAATAAGAACATCAACAGCCACATAAAACTTTCATATGTTGGCATAAGCTTGCCAAATTTGACGGATAAACGCAGGGGGTTTTGTGCAAGAGGGGCTTTTAAAGTTTGTTTTTTTTAAAAAAAGATGCCCTCCCTCAACCTGTGTTTTATGGCCAATTTGCTGTGTTCTTTGTTGTGTGTTGTTTGACAATGTATGCTGTTAGAGAAGTGTTTGATATAAACTATATAACCCTATATACTTGTAAAGCTCTCAATGACCCAGTTTAATGATTTGTAACAGCATTCTAAAACAAAATGTGTTTCAGTTATTCACTTCAATTAACATCAGAATTAGGGTTTCTTTAGAAAATGTATTGACAACAAAACTTGGTGTTTTTCCCCATAATTGTATTAAGTGCATTTATCGCAGTTCAAATTTAGAACCATATATATCAAATAATGAATATTGTATTGTTGCATTTGCCTGTGATTTAAAAATGTGCCTGTGTTACATTCTATTTACCATATGTTCAGTTGGTGCTGTTGCTATTTACAAACTGAAGAGGCAAGCAGGAAAATTGTAATAAACTAGGTTATATATCGCAAGGCACTGATATGCTCAGCCCTTGTGTCACTTCAACAGAAGAAGGGTCTAGTAATGTCACTTAATACAGATAGGACCTGTAAATAAGGAACCTGCTTTTTGCAAGTCGTAGTGATAAAAAGCTGAGATACAACTCCATTTCTCAGCAACACTCTACTGATAATCAATTACCACACACTGCTAATGCCCTGACAACAGCTGATGTGGAGGAAAATGTTTACTTTGTGCTAAAGTGAAGTTCACTGAGGAGATGACCTGCCCTGTTCATCCTGTGGCTATCTCTAAAACTAACACAGGCTGAAGATTGAGTGTCTTAATATCTGCAAATCTGAGAACAGGTTTTATTCAGCTCTTTGTTACAGTCACCATTGTAGGTTCCTAGGCTTTAATATTCAACATGTACAGTACAGTAGATACCTCCTTATTCAGTAGGAGTTTCTCTGGAAGCAGTATTCTTAAGAGGTCTGTGAAGATTCTGAAGTGAGAAACAGGGCTGCTGTTTTGGTCATGGAGGTGGTTCCACTGAGGGTGGTTCTTGTCAGGAAAGATTACTGCAAAATCAAAAGAATAAGCATTATTTTTTCATAAGCCATTTGTTAATTGTATGTTTACCTTGTAGATATTCAGATAAGGGAGACCATTTCTACAGGTCTCCCCTTCAGCCTGCCTATAACTTTTTACCAGGCAATTATTGTTATTTTAAAATCAATTTTCTTTCAAGTCATACATTTCCCAATACATAAGAAAATAAGAAGAGCCCTGCTGGATCAGACTATACCTATACCTATACCTTTTCAGTGGGGTGGTGGTATCTCCATGTATCAAAAGGGTGAAATTGCACTGAGTTTTGCTGCAATATTTTAAGTTCTTGTTTTTGTAATCTGTCCTCACAAAATTGCTCCCCCCCCCCACTCCATCCAATTTGTCTATCCAAATTGGCTTGCGTTATTTGATTTCTTTTTGGAAAATGCTTTCTGATTACAGCTGGCAACATGTACACCCTAAAAGAATAGCCTTATTTCCAAGCATGCCTATGCCAAATTTGAATGGTTTGGCTTTCTTATCCATTCAGGGGGAATTGATTGGTTGCTTCAATATGGTGGCAATTCCTTTTCTCTTTCATTTACATAGTAAAAGTACTTCACCCAGGTTCAAAGACTCCAAATATTTTTCTTTCCCAGATCATCTACAAGTTTTCTGTAACATTATTAATGTCTTTTATTACATTGTTGTGCATACTTCTTTCTCTTATAAGGGGGTGCCTAGTCCCTTTTTTATGCTGTTAATGTTTCCATTAAAATCAGAATTCTCGTTCATAACTATGCAGAGCTAAAAAAAAAAAAGGCCAGGTGGGGAATATGGAAAAGGAAAAGATTTTTAAAAATACAAGCATGAACTTGGTTATACAAGTTACGAAGGATTTTGGAGAGCTGGTAAAGAGAAGATTAATGGTTGAATTAGTCGGTATGGAAGAGATAATGTTAATAGCTTTATGGTTAGTGTCCCAAAGGCCTAATCTGTAAATAAAATACAATGACCACAAAAGAGGTTGCCTATGCAGAGGTAACAATAAAAGAATAAGGAGCTGCTTCAGTGGTATATATAGACCTAAAGGACAGCAGTCTTAAAAGGGAGAGGAGAACAATACAATATACTGTTAAGTAATAATTAACAACGTTTGCCTTTAGACAGCAGTGAAAAGTTTCTATATTGCTTTAAACCTTCCATGTATGGGTCCAAATAACATCTAGGCAACGGTCAATTTTACGGACTATCCCACCTGGACTCTAAGTTCTAGCTGCAATTTTGAACACAGTGGATGGAAGAAAACTAGATATTCCACTTTTAGGATTTTGTTAGCTCAGTTGTGCCAACTGAGTTTACTAGCTCATTCATATACTTCCTTAATCAGCTCTTTCTAATTAAACACATACTATGTGATAAACACCCTCCAAAATTATTATAATATACCAAGAGTAATAAATGAGTAAATGATTTATTTAAAATCATACTACATAGAGGATTAAAGATGACAATTCAGGGAATAGGTTTTGTGATCAGTGAGCAGAACTTTTGATAAGCTTGAGCCATTAGCATCTAAGTCCCCCTGAAGTTATGTGGCTTATTCCTAGGTAAGTGCACCCTAAAGCTCACTGTACACACACACTACGTATTGAAAACATACATTTACCACATACTTCACAACATAATGCCTCTTAATGCTACCAATTTGATTCTTTTACAGACAAGTGTAAAGACTAACTGATGTAATAAAAGCGACATGGTGGTGGTTTGCTAAACTTATGTGCATCTCCAGAGCAAATGTCATGTAGAAGTTCTGGGACCATTTAAAGAGTTAAATAAAATAATCTGTATTCCATGTGACCTGAAACATACGGGAAAATCTATTACTTTTGAGGTTTTTTTTAAAATTATTACTTTAGTTTGTATATATCTTAATTATGTGCAATTTAACTAATCAAATATATAAATTTCATTAGTAGCCAGTAAATTTGTTATTTGATATGGCAGACTCTTTTATCGTGTTTCACTTTAATCAAGAAAGGTAACACCTGTGGTTTATTCACAAAAGCTTCTTTTGTCAGATGAATACCCACAGGCAATGAAGCAATTACATTTGTTCCTTGTACCACTTCGACCTCCCTAGGAATAGATGAGAACTTTTTGGCTTTCATTCTTTGTCCAACAGCATGTCTAGCTTTTGTCATTGAAGGAAGCCGCTGAAATGTAAGGTAACAGAGAAACAAAATAAGATTCTTTTTAAACTCAGAGCTCTGATATCCTTGGTGGTGGAGTCCCTGCATCCTTCGCGGTGTTAAAATGCGTTGGGCCACCCTTTGAAGAGGAAAGAGCGGTGAACACTTTTTGAAAGAAACAATAATTAGAAAGCAAATGTTTGATTTTCATACTTAAAATGATTAAGACATAAATCAGCAATAGTTCTTTGTGGAGCTTTGTAATTTTGG
Organism: Podarcis cretensis; assembly: GCF_951804945.1. NCBI lineage: Eukaryota > Metazoa > Chordata > Lepidosauria > Squamata > Lacertidae > Podarcis > Podarcis cretensis. The sequence goes on along the minus strand of NC_137170.1, from coordinate 66,351,293 downwards.
GTATATTCAGTAAGTTAGAATATATGCCTAGTTTTTCCTAGCATTGTTCCAAGGAGCATACAACAAAATACAAAACATTTTAAGTTTCAAATTAAAACAAAAGAAAACAGTAGTGTAGTCACTAAGTATATTGGTAGCCACAAAGCATATTGGTAGTCACTAAAATTTCCTAGGAAGGGCAGCAAGTTCTTTTCAGTGACTAAGATGGTCAGGAAGCCGTGGCAGCTAAGCTGTAAGACCTTGTCTGTCATCTTTGGATATGAAAATTTCTGCAATGTGTTGCTCCATGTGTTGACCAGCTTTGCTTCAGTTTCCAGGAAGGGTGATGTGGCAGTTGGAAGTAGCCCCACCACATGGTACAGATCCTCTGACATTATTGGAGCAAAACAGGAGAGGGTACTCCAGGAGTGGGCAACCTGTGACCTCCAGAAGTTGTTAAGCCACAACTATAACTTCATCCTTGGTCGTTGGTCATGTTGGCTGGGGCTGATAGGAGTTGAGAGTCCAATGACACTTGAAAGGCCCATAGGATAGCCTCCCCTGTTCTTAGGTTAATGTCAAAAGAGGTGCACAGAATAGCCAGTGGCTTTACACGCCTGGGCTACTAATAAATTATCAAGTGTGCCCATCACATAGTTCTCATCTCTCCCTAGAGAAGTCAAAGTGTCTCTTATGTGGTCGTAATATAGAGTTTATGTGATCTTGCACTTATAAATGGAGCTTTCTTTAGTAGCAGTTCCTAGATGGCTATGCAAGCTGCCATACTTTCCCCACCCAACTCTCCCATCTCTGCCCTGACCTTCACATATAAAAAGTAGGGGCCGCATTTGGGCAATCGTATTGCGGCTTAATAATCCAGCCTTGCCAGAGAAAGCAAAGAAAGGTTTGTTGGGCAGCCCTCTAGGCTTCTGTCTGGCCACACCCACCACAGACCACACCCCTTTTCAGCCCAGCTCTGTGGTCTCCTCAAATGCTTTTGCCTAGCTGGAATGGGTCTTTGAATGTGATAATGCCTCTTGTCTGACTGAAGAGATGGAGGTGAGGGAGGAGTGCGCAGAAACTTCAGACTTTTGTATGCTTGGAGGATAGCATGCTGTGTGCAAAGTCAGGTGTTAGCACCATGCCCACTTTTGCCTCTGCCACCACTTTAATGCGCCCTGTTTGGAAGTTCACCCATCACATTCCCCATCCCTGTTCTGGACCAAGACATAGAATCACAGAATTATAGAGCTGGAAGGGACCTTGAGGCTCATGTAGTCTGCAATCTAAAGCATCCGTGATGGTGGTTGTCTGTATCTTCATTATTAAAGATGGTATTCAACGAAGGTTTACTCATTAGACCAGGCATAGGCAAACTTGGCCCTCCAGATGTTTTGGGACTACAACTCTCATCATCCCTAGCTAACAGGACTAGTGGTCAGCGATGATGGGAGTTGTAGTCCCAAAACATCTGGAGGGTTGAGTTTGCCTATGCCTGCACTAGACTCATTGGAATTAATGAACATTATGAACTTAGGTCCATTCATTTCTGTGAGTCTACTCTGTGTAAAACGTAGTTGAATATTTACCTAATTGTGACACAAAACCAATTGTTTTTAAGTGCATTGACTTTGGGCCTGCTTGACCTCAAGGGTCTTACTCAGTGTCTAGGAGACAGAACCTATTCAAATAAACAGAAGATTTCCTGGTTCACACATTATCTTCTCATTGTGGTGAGAGAATGAGACTGAAACTTGCTTCTGCTCCCAGCTTGAATAGAATTCAGGGCCAAATATTGTCCGAACAAGCCCTTTGTCAATTCCAGGTATATTAGTGTTGAAGTTAATAAGGCCACTCTTACTGCCTGGCTGTAAAAATGTGATAGAACAGAGTTAGCTAGTCATAGATTAAACATTAAGCTTATTATCTTTTCAAAAAGATTTAAGCAACCCAAAGGCTGGATCTAAGTGTGACAGTTAAATAAATTTAGAGTGCAATCCTATGACTCTTTACTCAGAAGTAACTGTCTTCAGCAGGGCTTACCCGCTAGTAAGTGTGCTTCTCAAACTAAAATATTTAGCCGTTTTAGTATATGAATGTCAAAATCCTTGCATGGTGTATTTTGAGTTTTGTCCTGTATGTTCTGGATAAATGTGTACAATTCTGAAATGTTTTCTAGTTACTAATGCAGTTGTGCTACTGCTTCTCAGTTATCACAGAGCCAGTTTAAAGCTGGACCTATGGCATGCAATATAATAGCTCATGCACAGTCCATATAGACAGTAAAAGGTCTCTGTCATATGATAAGGTCACCATCATTAATTTTCAAATTATAAGGAGAGACTTGCCAGTTTGTGATGGTCATTATTGCAATATTATGTGTTGTGGATCCTGCCTGCACATAGGCTGAACTGTGATCTTAATTAGAACTTTGACAAGCCCTCTCTGATAAAATGATGAGATTATTCGTAATTGATGTCACAATCAATTACCATTTAGTTCATCACAAGCTTACTAACAGGTCTAGCCTTAGTGCTGGCCCCAGGATGTTGATGAGTGTGTGGCTGCCCTGTTCATGCTGTTACTGCGACAGCAGGGCAGATTTTCAGTCAACATCCTAATGACCTCTTTTGAAGTCTATTAAATTAATGACCCTGTCACATTGGCCTAACCTCTTACATCTTCATTTGGAAGGTTTTTTTGTGTTACAAACTAGTGTTTTTGGAGCACGTGAAAGAACAGATACTTCGGGTGGGGGGGTTCTCTCTCTCATATCTATGTCTGTTTTAAAGAAGTGCAACATTATTAATTCATTGCATGTGTGTTCTGAAGGATAAAATTAGATTGTATTGGTGGGAAAAATTGTATTTTCTTTCCACTATATATTTGTTATTTAATTTTGATCTTTCTCAGGTACCTAAAGGACATGTTTGGTTAGAAGGTGATAATCTCAGGAATTCTACAGATTCCAGGTGTTACGGTCCTGTTCCATATGGGTTGATAAAAGGACGCATTTGCTTGAAGGTATACTCCTGCAATCTAAAACGTGTTAATTTGACAGTTTTTATAAGTCTTGAGGCCCTGAACTACCACGATGAGACATTTTCATTATCTAGTGAAGCACAGGGACCAGGGTGTTAAAATGTTATAGGAGAGCATGATCTCCTCAAATGACTACTGCATTTAAAGATGCATAAAGCATTAGCCAACTGAGTCTGAAACCCACCCATGTAACAGTAATGCAAACATAACATCTGTTTTACTCTAGGTCGCTGTGCCCCTTTTTATGGGCGGTATATGGAAATGTAACATTAGAAAGGAGTTACGTTTCTGTTCTCCAGACTCTTCTCAACACACATCGAATATATAAATATTGGCATGGACCCAACAAGCAATGCACAAAATGTGGTGTTACAAGCGCTCTCCATGTGGCAGATCCTCCTGAAAAATTGGAACCAGTTGTTAGGGTACTTTACAGAACTGCATGTGGCAGGTGCAAGTAGAATGCCTTTCCACTTCCACAAGCAAGCACTTGCATGACTCCCAATACAGATCCTTGATGGATCCCACTGCTTTTAATCTTCCATTTATTCCTCTCTTCCCGACTTCTCTTAACCCAGTTATTGATTCATAAGAGGACCCGCACTCTAATTTCTTGCCAGCTAACTTGACTCAGCATCCCTAGATGAAAGACTTTAATGTTCCTGGATTATTATTTTTAAAAAACAACCTTTTATCTACTGGATCAATATTTACATGCTGCCCAGTCTTAAAATATTCTAAATATTCTAAGCATAGTTTGTTCTTCTATTTACTTAATAACTCTTATCTTTAAAGACGCTTTCCATCAGTTACCTAGATAAGAAGCTAGGTGAATAGGTTTTGAATTTGTGTTAGATCCCCTTTTTTAAAAAAGGTGTTATGCTGGCAATCCTCTAAACCTCCTATAAGAAGACAAATGTTAGGGAGGTTTAAAATTAGCCCTACCTTTAAAGTAGGCACCTGACTTGGGTGTCATGAAAAGGTAGTAAATATATTGCTATTTTATTTCTAATCTAGAGTCACTTGTGGTGTTTTTTGCCTTAACTACCAAACAAAACTTTGGACTTGAATAATTTAGAGGAGGAGCCCCATTTAGTGCTCTGCTTCAGGAAGTAAAATGTATTGGGTTGGCCTTCATAGTTCTGTATTGCATATTTTTGTTGGAAGCGCAGCAGCTTTTGAGTTCCTTAACAACTCATTATATTACTATCTGGATCATCAAGTTGTTGTTTTGTTATTTATTAAATTTTTATGCCGCCCTATACCCACAGGTCTCAGGCAGTTCACAGGATAAAATCATGATATAAAAACACAAAATCAAAATATAAACAGAAACAGCTCCCAACACATTTTAAAAGGACATTGGATGTGAATCAGCCCAAGTCCTGGTTAAAGAGGAACTTTTTGCCTGGTGCCTAAAGGTGTATAGTGAAGGTGCCAGGTGAACTTCCCTGGGGAGAGCATTCCAGACAGGGAGCCACTGCAGAGAAGGCCCACTCTCATGTTGCCACTCTCCAGATCTCTCGTGCAGGCAGCACATGAAGCAGGGCCTCAGAAGATGATCTCAGGGTCTGGGTTCGTATAGAAATAGGCGGTCCTTGAGGTATTGTGGTCCTGAGTCATTTAAAGCTTTATAGGTCAAAACCTTTTCAACTGCATTTTGTTAGTTAGCATCTCTTGTTACCTCTATTTGACTTAATTCCTGCCTCAGCCACACCTCAATTAACTGCTGTAGGTAGAATACCTGGCTTTCAGAGGAATGCCTATGACCTAAGCCAGGCTTCCTCAAACTCGGTCCTCTAGATGTTTTTGGCCTACAACTCCCATGATCCCTAGCTAGCAGGACCAGTGGTCAAGGATGATGGGAATTGTAGTCTCAAAACATCTTGAGGGCTGAGTTTGAGGAAGCCTGACCTAAGCACATCACTTGCAACATAGGCCAATCACATCTGATACTAATGAAAATTATTCAAAGCCAACTCCTCCAACCTAGATTGGTGAGACAGAAGTCATAACTCAGTGCATCTATAATGCAGTTTCCTTGCTTCTAGTACTACGTGACCATCTTTAAATGGGGGAAAATCTCTTCCATATCACAACAGTTGTAAGTGGACCAAAGTTATGGATATACATATTGGTAAAATTCTGCTTTCAGCAGTCAGTTTATTCCTCTTTAACACTTGAACTGAGAAAAGGGTGAAATAAGAGACAAGGAAGAAGCAGAAGAAGAAAAAAGACAGCTGCTCTATATCTTAAGTAATTTATTCATTTTATTTTTACAGCTCTGGCCTCCGACTGATTTTGGATTCCTACGTGCAAGTCCCAACAGTCACAGAATTTGGAATGACTAAGTGACTTAGGCAGTGTCATCTATGCTGACTTCTTTACTAATTTTTAAAAGGCTAGTAATGTATTTTGATATAAAATAAACAAGAACATCGAGACGTTCCTTGTAGATGTAAGGGTTGTAATACTGGGAAATAATGTTGCTTCAGATATATACCAATTCCCATTTATCCCATTTATAAATCCTTCTGACACGTCTTACGGAGTTCTGCCTTCTTTCCTTATGGTTCTCATAACATGCAAGTGTTTTCCCTCAGAACCACACATATAGGAACTAGTAGGAGCCCTGAAGCCAAGGGTTTCCTATAGTTTTAAACAGATGGTTCTTAAGTAACATGGCATATACTAGAAAGTTCATCTGATTTTTCGAAAAAGGGCAATACAATTTCACAGGCATAACATTTTTCAAAAGCTGGGGATAAGCAAGTGCCAGCCTATTAGGAACTTCTTTGCAAGTGCTCTTTAAAGAGTGGGATTAGTATGTTCTGGGGGCTGGATTGAACTAATCCACCACACTAGCAAGAAGCTAGCATAAGCACTCCTACTAGCAGAGCATGGCTTTCCCCTTCTCTTTCCTCTGTGCACCCCACCCCACCCCAAATCCACTCTGGAGGGCTGAGAGAACCCCCAAAACGGCACCCAGGGTGAGGAGATGGGGGATTGTTCCATATGTCAAACAGAAATGCTTCCGTAAATTGTGAGTCGACTGTACTGCATATTATACTGGATTGGTTTTGAAATGGCATCATGTATGCTTTCAGAAGCCCACTTTTCAGTTTAAGATCAGTATTCCAAGTCCTGTTCATCTTGGGTACAGGATGCATTATCCTCAGAAAGGAGTAATCATGATACCAAAATAGGAGGATAACATTAAATGGTGCCCACTCGTGCAAGCAGAAGAAATGTAGTGTTTAAATCTCATACACTAAGATATGGACAATTCAAATTAAAAGAGCATAATTTGCATGGATTTTAAAAAAGGAATCTCTGATGCAGAAAGAAAACTTGTTTGTACTGACGTTCTTAACAGTTATTGTGCATTTTTCTACTATGGTATTTACTGACATATTGTCCATTAATTGCCTAACACAATACATCTTTTGTGTTTCCCATATCCTTTGCGGAGTCATCGAAGAATCTCTATAAGTAATGAACAAGTATCACAGCATACTAGTGAAACCTCTTCAGCTTCTTTTTGGGAGACAGTGTATTTTCCACCACATCGACATATGAGAGAATAACAGTGATCATCTGTTGAAACAATACACAGAAACAGTAATGAGTTCCATTGCAGTTTTGAATGCCACCCAAAAGCTACTTACAAAGTGTGTATGTCAGCTTACATCTCAAGAGTTACCATAAATGTATAGTGAACTATTTTTGCAACTGAATTACCTTGTAGTAGGAAATGCTTAATATGAAAAATTCCTCCATGTGGTAGGATTTTAATAAGAAAGTTAAATTATAAAAAAGCAAGACAAACCCTTATTACTGGAATAGTCCTTAAAAGCAGCAATATCTAAATAGTTTCTTACAATGCTGAGAACTACTGAAATTTAATGGACCTATTTTTAATGGAAATTTAATGGAGCAGTCATGCTCATTATTTTCAGTGGGCCTACTCTGAGTATGTTATATATAATGTTCTATATTTGTATGTCATTCTGTTGTATTTTTTAAATTATCGTGGAACAGCTTTGCTGACCCAGGTCAGAAGAGGGATGAGATTTAAGTTTCCTCGCCAATCTCTGTAGGAGCTTCAGAGAAGAAAACCACAGTAAAACAGTTGTATATGTAGGCTTCAATGCATTAATGACTTAACCATTATTTTCAGTTGTCTTCTTGCATCTGCTTGCATGATTACAACCCCTTCAGCATTCAGCAAAAAGCAGCTCCTCTAAATTTCATACTACTAACCAAAAAAATTGCCTAGCAACTAAAACTTCACACCAAGCCATGCATATGCAAGGTTATGTGTCATTAGAAAATGTCATTGAAAACTAAATGCCTAGTATCATAATGCATTTCTGTAAGTCTATGATGTATGTGGTACAATGGAGGCTTCCTTATCACAAAAGCACCATCAGAAACAGGCAATCAAAATAATGAAGGGAAACTTCTGGATTTTTAGGTTTAGAAAGAGACAACTGAAGGTTGTATGGCAATGGTTTTTTAAACTGAATGAGAGAAACATTCCTCCTCTCCTAACCCTAGAACTAAGGGTTACTCAATGAAACTGATTGCCAGAAGATTCAGGACAGAAGAAGTACTTCACACAATACAGAATATATGGAATTACTGCCATAAGGTATGAGAACCATTGGCATCTATACCTTTAAAAGGGGCTTAGACAGTATCATGGTTGATATAGCTGATACCCACTGATTGATCAATTAAACCTCCAGGGACAGAGACTGTTTCTGAATACCTGTTCTCAAGGATGCAGCCAGCAGTGAAGGACTGTTGTCTTCATGCCCTGCTTCTGGGCTTCTCCACAGCACATGGCTGACTGCTCTTGGAAACAGGTTAGACTAGATCAGCGGTTCTCAACTTGTGGTTCCTCAGATGTTGTTGGACTACAACTCCGATCATCCCTGAGCTCTGGCCTTGCTAGCTAGGGGTGATGGGAGTTGTAGTTCAACAACAACTGGGGACCCATAGGTGGAGAAAGGATGGACTAGATGGAGCCTTGGCCCGTTAGCAGACTCTTCTTATTCCTACATTAACTATTCAGTTGACTTATCAACCAGTTTCACATGGTATCTTACTGAGATTCCAGGCCATATCTTCAAGTGACACCTGAGCATCCACAGGCCATCCTTGGGTTAATTCATGTTCTGAGAAAATAAAACAGGCATTCAGTTTGAATAGCGAGATTTGAGACAGAGGCTGCAAGTTCATAGTCATATAAACTTTATTATATTTGTTGCTTTTCACACAGAGAGAAGTCCAAAACAACTTACAACATAAAGTTAATTCAAAGCTTGTATAAAACAATAATAAAACACAGTGCCTAAATACGTTCATTCAAGAACATTTATAAAAGGACATATTGCAGCCTATGTGCTTCACTATTGGAAAGAACTGGTAAGCAGGCAAATCTCAAAAGTTGACTCCATCTCACTTCTTACAATAAATGAATGGAAGCAAGAGAGGACAGGAAAGACTTAAGCTCTTGCTTGGTAGGAAAAATGTCTTCATTGGGCAGAACAGTAATTACAGAGTGCCCAAACGTTTTTAATATTTAAGTTACATCAGGGTTTGGGGTGGTTACTTGAGTCAAAAGTGTTAAAGCTTTCTTAAGGAATGGAACAAGGCCCTTTCAGCTTTCATCTGCTTCTCTACACACTCATGTCCTTGATCATCAACAGGAAGTCACAAGTTCAAGCTCCTTGTGTTTTGTGCCTGCCTGATTTTAATTTTGAGCCAAACACTGAGCAGCGAACATTTATATTCATTATACGGTGCATGGCTGTACTGACAAATGCTGTGTAGAGCACCCTTGGATTTCATTTTTAAAAAGATCAGGCAGCAGGTGATGAGAACATTTCTGCTCAAGACAATTCGAATGGTATAAGACAGCTTCCTATGTGCCTTTCAAATGTAAGAACTCCAGGGCTAGAAGCAAACATGCGGGTGGGGGGGGGGCATCAAAGTGCACTAGAAATTCCTGTATAAGTTCTCTCCACAGGGCATAGTAATTTATGGTTGAGAATGTTGCTTCTTCTAACACAGCTTAATATCCAACCATTCATAAGATCTGACCACTACATATAGATATTGAGAATTAAGTTTGCACCAACATATCCAAGGATGAATTTCAATTAAGCCTCAATTTTTCCACCTGAAAACGTGGTTGCACACCCCTTCTGGACCCTAGTAAAATGTACTCGTCCCACCCTCCATATTTGGCTCCTAGGTCAATAAGTTTCATTTATTTATTTTTCTGAAACACCAGGTTCCATGGTAGGTATATTGACTGGGAACTCTCGGGTTCTGTGCAAGACATATAATTCCTCAAGCTCTCAAATTTGAAATCCACCGATCTAGTCCTATACCCAGTGCCCAGTACCAAGCACATTAGCTACTTTCCCCCCTTCACAAACCTGAATATAGATGCCTCTGTTATGAGAGAACTACAATACATGTACCTCTATACACTCTATTATTATTATTATTTTCAAACACAAGCAATTGGTATATACTGTATTTTTCGCTCTATAAGATGCACCCGATCATAAGACACACCTAGTTTTTAGAGGAGGAAAACAAGAAAAAAAATATTCTGAATCAAATGTACTAAACTATTTAATAAACAACCGGTATATCAGAATCATATTATAACCATGTAAAGTGAACAGCAGTCAACAGTGGCATTAAGAACCACCATCACTGTCATTAACAAATGAAGAGAGACTAAGGTTCGAGCACTCTTCTAGTCTTCTGTAAACTCCAAGAATTCATCAGTGCTAGAGTCAGAATTTATGAAGCTCAGTTGCTCACAATCACAGAAATCACTTTCTTCGCTATCTTCATATAAAATACCATCTTCATTTCCATCCAAAGCATTGCTAATGCCACATTTTTTGAATGACCGGACAACAATTTCCTCCTTCACCAAGTGCCATGATGTTTTCACCCATTCACAAACTTGAGTGATAGTGGGCCTCTTCATTTGTCCAGTAGGTGTCAGATCATGATTACCAGCAGCCATCCATTTGTTCCACTCTTTTTGCATAAAGACCTTAAATGGCTTGTTGATGGAAACGTCGAGAGGTTGCAACTGGCTGGTAAGACCTCCAGGAATTACCGCTAGATGAGTTTTCACTTCTTTAAAGCACTTTTTTGTAGTTTCGCTCATATGTGCTCTAAACTGGTCAAGTACTAATAAGGCAGGTTTTTTTAAAAGCCCTCCGGGACGTTTGGACCACACTTGTTCAACCCATACTCTCAATCCATTTTCGTCCATCCATCCTTTCTCATGAACATGTACAACAATTCCACTTGGAATCACTTCTTTTGGAAATGTTTTCCTTTTGAAAATTAACATGGGTGGCAATTTGGTGCCATCTGCACAACAAGACAACACAACTGTGTAATGGGTTTTCTCATATCTGGAGGTTTTCATGGTGATAGTCTGGGCACCTTCTTTCAGATCAACAGTCCTATAAGATGGCACATCAAAGGTTAGCGGGACTTTATCCATATTCCCAATCTGGCCAATTTCAAACCCATTTCTCTTCCTAGCATCAATTACAAATTTATGAAAAGACAGAATCTTAGATTCATATTCTTTTGGCATTTTTTGTGCAATTCTAGTTTTGATGCGCATAGCAAGGCCACATCGCCTCATAAATCTGTAGCACCATGATGGTGATCCAGTAAAATCGTGAATGCCTTTCTCTACAGCAATGCGTTTGGCTTCATATATTATCATTTTTGTAGAGACTGTGAAGCCATTATTCCGGTGATTTGTGATCCATTCTTTCATGGCCACATCCAACTGTGGCCACTTTGCAGCATTTCCACGAAAAGTGTGCTTGCTTTTATCTGCTTTTTGCAGCTGATCCTCCTGTTTCCTCCAGTCTCTTATCATTTTTTCAGTTGGTGGTGGCCCAAAATGTCTCTCCGCTGCTCTGTTTCCATGTTCCTTAGCATATTTTACTACCTCTAGTTTAAAGGGAATCTTATACGCCAGTCTTTTCTGCTTTATCATCCTTATCAGAATGGGGGAGGTTTTCTGCAAGAAAATACAGTGATGAAGGAACTGTCAGTAATGTATGGTTTACCACTGAGCGCTGACCATACCTTTAACGAATGGCATCATAGTAAACATAGCCAACATACAGTCTGTAAAAAACAACAACCCGGTATAACCCTAAAATTTCATTGATATTATAGCATATGCATTATTTTGCTTTCTTGAGTTGTCCTAGGCATAGCAGCCAACTCCTAGAGGCCTGGGGGGCTTCGCTCCCCCCCATTTAATATTTGAGGGAGTCGTCCCCCCCATGTTGATGGGCATTGTCATTCATATAGTGTGCATGCACTTTGTCTTGAGATCGCAGTAGTTCTCAACCTGTGGGACCCCAGATGTTATTGGACAACAACCCCCATCATCCCTCAACTCCCATCTTCCCTGAGCTCTGGCCTTGCTACCTAGGGGTGATGGGAGTTGTAGTTCAACAACATCTGGGGACCCACAGGTTGGGAAAGGCTGACTTGCGGTATGTGAGGTGGGGCTTACCTGTCGTCCCCCCCCCAATATTTTATTCAAGTTGGAAGAGGGAGGAAGGGAAGGGAAGGGAAGGGAAGGGAAGGGAAGGGAAGGAAGGAAGGAAGGAAGGAAGGAAAGGAGAGGGAGAGCTCACATTTGTACATGCCTGTGGCGGGCAGCTACCTTGCCTCACTGGAACTGGAGCAAAAAGAGGAGGAGATGCTGGGGCAGGAGCCGTGTAAGCGGCTCTCCCTTTGCTTGAATTACAGTCAGCTGGAAGGAGGGATGGATGGCAGCCCCGTCTGTCCCTCCTCCCGCCTCGCTGTAAAGCCAGCAAGAACCGCAGCCACGCTCTGCGTGGCTCTTGCTTTAAAGGCAGAGCTGCGCAGAGCATGCCAGCGGCAGCGGCTCTTGCTGGCTTCGCTTCATAAGACGCACAGACATTTCCACTTACTTTTTAGGAGGAAAAAAGTGTGTCTTATTGAGCGAAAAATATGGTATATACATGTGGCAATATCCAAGATTGACACACTTTTAGCTGCAACTCCCTACTATTTAAAAATTGCTGTCTCAAGACTAATGAAGAATGGGCTTCTTTCAGAAGTATGAACCATAGTTCACCTGTCATGTTTGTCCATATCCCCACATGTCTAAGTAGTAGGTATATTTCTGATCATATACAACTTCTGTATACAGTGGTACCTTGGGTTAAGAACTTAATTTGTTTTGGAGGTCTGTTCTTAACCTGAAACTGTTCTTAACCTGAGGTACCACTTTAGCTAATAGGGCCTCCCGCTGCCGCCGCCACGCAATTTCTGTTCTCATCCTGAAGCAAAGTTCTTAACCCGAGGTACTATTTCTGGGTTAGCGGACTTGTAACCTGAAGCATCTGTAACCCGAGGTACCACTGTATATTGATCTACTCTCTCCCAGCTTTTTGCCTTTACCCTTTACAGATTAATAAACAAAGCTAGGAGAAAATAGTAACAGCTAGGTCTGATGTCATATAGGTATACCTTGCAAAATGAGTAGACACAGTGTAACAGGGTGGTAAGTAAGTGATTTATCAGATTTATCAGTTAACAGCTTCAGCCCCTACTGGATCAACTACACCAGGCATAGGCAAACTCTGCCCTCCAGATGTTTTGGGACTACAGCTCCCAACATCCCTAGCTAACAGGACCAGTGGTCAGGGATGATGGGAATTGTAGTCTCAAAACATCTGGAGGGCCGAGTTTGCCTATGCCTGAACTACACTCTAGCAAAATGATGTAAACTTGGAAAGAAACAAAATAACGGAACAGTTTGTTCCATTTGCCTTGCTTAGGAGGATACCACTATACAGCTAGTTCTGTGCATGGTCACAGCTATGCATACTTTGGAATACTAGAGCTCCTTATTTTCTCCAACACTTTTTTTAGAAATGGGGAACTTGCACCAGTCCAATGGTCACAATCTCTCATAGTCAGTCTTGGGGCTGTATGGTAGTGGTGGCCAGGGCCAAAGCCAAAAGTGGCTAATGCAACAGATGTGGCTACTTTCCATGTACAGTAAGCTAAATCCCTGCCATGCAAGTCAGGTTTCTGCACACACAGCTATCCGTTCAAGCAACCGAGAGGCAGTATCTCAGTTCATTGACATATTCCAGGTAAGCAAAGGCACTCAATGAGGGTACAGATCAAGGATGGTGAGGGGCATGGCCTAAGATGAAAGAAAGACCTGGAGGACCTCATTTGACCCATGAAATGGATGTTACCTGCCCTTGATTTGAACTAATATAGATACTTAAAATCACATTGGTGCTATATAATATTTTGATCACAGCTGTGCTTTGGTATACAATGTTCTATGAGCAAATGAATACTAATTCACGATACCCAGTTTATCATTTCAGATTACTGGTTACAGAGAATACTGGAAAGGAGCTAAGTCAAACCTAAAACGAATGCCAATCTGTGAAGAAAGCAGCTCTCAACTAGTAATCTGAATTTGATAGTACCATGCTAAACTGCAAAAACGTAGGGACTCATACTGTAACTTGGCAATTGTGGTCCACATTCTGTCAGGAGTAGTATGCATGCATTTGTGACAAACTGTTTTAGAACAAAGGTTATCCTGATGTTCCTCATTTTGGTGCAACCAGTCTGCTACCATAGTAGTTAACTATGAATAATGAATTGGTAGTGAAATTAAACACTTATTTTAACTGCCCTCATGTATTGGTGAAAAAAATCTAATTAGCACTTTAATATTAAAGCATGATTCCCCCCCCCCCCATGCAATTCATTAATTAGCGGCCGATTATCCAGTATCAAGTTGGCCTGTGGTCTCTGCCTCCTTTTTGCAACATTAAATTGTGATTCTAATTTTACCTGAAATCTACACTATAGATCTCCAGGGAATGAGTTTCATCTAAATTAATCTTAATGAAGGCAATTAAAACAAATCAGACAAGTTAGATATAATTACTGGATCAATAAAACCTCTTTGACCTAACCTATTCTGAACACCTCCAGTACATTAAATAGATATATATTAAAACAAAGTTAACCCACTTACATCTAAGACTGAAATAGTAATAAATGAGAATGAGGGGGGAGGAAGCTTTATCTTCTCTTATCAACTTAATCCATCTTGGCAATTATGCTGATGCTCCAAATCACTAGAAGAAATGCTACAGTAGATGGAACCAGTCAAAAATACTAATAAGAGTTTTCCTTCTTCAGTTCCTTCTATCTTTTCTATCCAATTCCATGGATTACATACTCTGTTGTTCTTTGCCAATATATATGTAATAAGACTTAGGTTTATTTTAATGTCACTTATGGAATTTGGGCAATAATGTATCACAACTGAACCAACCACTGTATATTCCAGGGAATTTGAAGTCTATCACTCATAGACCATAACAAAGCCTTGTTCTATCTCCAACACAACTCAAATCTGTGTGCTTGAGGACTCAGTATGCCAGGCTGTTACAATGGATGAGAGACCTTTGAGAACCTCCCATATGTCCTTTCTGCCTTCTCTTTGCAGAAGTTGGAGAACAAGAACAAAGCTATGGAAATCCACAGAAGGTAAAAAGTGGATCCATATGAACATTTATCAAGGGTTCACCATATGCATGTTACCACTTGGATAGCACTGGTGAAGCTGTGTAGTAAATTGGTAATCTGTACACTGGGTTATACAGTGGTACCTTGGGTTACAGATGCTTCAGGTTACAGACTCCGCTAACCCAGAAATAGTACCTCAGATTAAGAACAGAAATCGTGCGGCAGTGCGGTGGCAGCGGGAGGCCCCATTAGCTAAAGTGGTGCTTCAGGTTAAGAACAGTTTCAGGTTAGGAATGGACCTCCAGAACGAATTAAGTTCTTAACCCAAGATACCACTGTATCTAAAAATTTCTATTTCTAAATAAATATTGATTTTACATTGTGTGTCCTTAGATAGCTCTCTGAATTTTGAGTAATACTACATAGTGAGTGGATATGCAGTTCTTTACTGATTCAGTGAGGAGGGCACATCAGAAGGGAAGCTAAAAGGGAAGCCCCCCTATGTTTTATCAGGGTTGAGTGCTAAAATTATGGAGGATGGATGGACTCTGTTTTAGCAGGAGACTGTGATATAATCAGGTTTGCATGGAATCCTGCTGACCTGAGCACGATTTAAGCCCTATTCATCAGTAGATGAGCAAGGTTGAACTCTGCTCACTTGGGATGCACACTTCTGTTCGTAGCTGGGGACAGGCACACACAGCCAACACAGGATTCAACCCCACCCTTATGTCTGTCAGATGATGGACATGAAGGAAAAGGGCCTCACAGGTCAACCTGTACCCGTTGCGGACCAAAGTTGGCCCATGGACCGGAGGTTCTTCATTGCATGTCTTACAAGCCGAAAATTCAAGAAAATTAAAAGGGATGCTGGGAATCTTTTAAACAGCATTAAATAACTATTAGAAGCAAACTTCACTTTGCCAGAAAGACTAGCTCAGTATTGTCTACACTGACTGGCAGCAGTTGGTTCTCCAGGGTTTCAGTCAGGGGTCTTTTCCCTCCCCAAAGCCATGCTCCAGAAGGTGGGGCAGGGGGAAGGAAGAACAGCCCCTGTTAAGCAAAACTAAAAGCCATACAAGAAGAGGAAGTGAAGGAATGGGTTTCTGTGCAGTCAGTTTGAAACAGGACCCAACCCCCCCCTTTTCTTCTTTCTCCAAGAAAGCATTTCTAAAATGCATTAACTTGAGCTCTTGAGCCAAAACCCAGCTGTATAAACAAGTGCTCAAAGCTCTCTCCCTTATCAGTCTGTGACGGCAATGAGTGACCTTGGCTGTTCCAGTGGAGTAGGGATGACATGTCTAGGTCTTATCTTACGTCCTGACCACACTCTGACGCACAGACCTAGTCTGGGAACAGTGCCAGAGTATGTTCTTGGAGTTGGTGACCTCTTGTTCCAAGATAAGAATATAGGAACAGGAATACCCTTTTATGGTCAGGAATACAGGAAGGAAAGCCCTTTTATGGTTAAGAGTACCGGAGCAGGAACATATGTGATTTCAACCTGCGTGTATAAGGTGACATGGCTGGGTTCCTGGGGAAGGGGGGAGAGGGTGCCTGGAGGATATATATACTGCATTAAATGTTTCATTTCTTTGGACTTGCTGTGGACTGATCACGCAAGTGCCTTTCTGCTGCTCCGGTGAGCAGAAATAAAGAACTCTTTCTCTGAACCAACCCTCGGTGTCATTTGATTTCCTTCCTCCCGTCCGGGAGCAACGCAGAGCCCACTAATCGGTAAAGTCTAATAAGGCTACAGAAGAGGAGGTAGATGCCTGCTGTAACTTGTTGATGTTGTGCTAATATATGGTTTGAGTGTGATATACATGTTTATGAACACTGTAGGACCACAAATACACTGCTACCATTCAGGCTGAACCTTGCCTGAAACCCACTAAACTGTCCTGGTAGGGCAGGGGGAGCTTGTAAGTCCTTCCCTAAGAAGCCTTCCCTTAAGTCCAGCTCTAGAAATAATAATAAAAATTGAGCAGTTTCAGATTTACTTTCTTATTCTAGCACCTGAGAAAGATTCATGAGATGCAGCTTGATCAATACATATATTTCACAGCACTGCAAAATCACACCATTTAGACTGGAAGATCAGAATAAATTCATTTTTATGTTCTTCTTCGGACTTTTCCTCACAATAATTTATATTAGATTATACTCAATTTTATATAGTCAACTGATGATTTGCAATTTTAAAACTTTATATGGTTTTTATTGTGTGTATATAATTGGTGTAAACTGCTTTGATTTTTATAATGAAATTGTAGTATACAATAAAAATAATTTAAACAAGCAAACAAATAAAATGGCCAATTCTCAGTTCATGATTCTATCTCAGTTCAGAGGGGCTTGTTTAGGAATGGTTGTGTTATAACACTGCAATCAGAGTTAATATTCTTGAGCATTTGGTTGTCATTTTTAAATTATCATAATAATAAAACAGGTTGAGATCTTTGTTATTGTGTCGCCCCTGCTGACCATCCCTCCCTACCTGCCATCCTCACCAACTCCCCAACGCCCTCCACTTACACGTTGCCCAACCCCTCACAGCTTCTTTAACCCCCCACCCCCTTCTACCCTCTCATCCCTCAACAACTCCTTCAACCCCAGCCCTTCAACACCTCCATCACAGCTTACAACTCCCTGCTTGGCAACCCCATCCTCTCTCTTAGCTCAAAGTTCTCCTTTACCCACTGTTCACCCCAACCCCCTCAACAACCAGTGCTTTTCTACTAGAAAAATAAAAAGCTGGGGGAAATCCTCTCATCTTCCCATCTTGGAAACGGAGAGCGATGTGTGGAATCCTTCCCAGAATCTTCCAAAGGCTTCCAAAACCTAGCACAATTGCAAGTGCAGTCCCAATTCTGCCTGCTAGCTTCAAGCTGAAGGGAGGGTGGGGGTGAGCAAATGGCTTTCAGGCACTGTGCCAGAAGCACAGAGACAAATCAAATCCCAGACTTCCTACCAACTGAGGAGCTAAGGAGGGAGCAGTGATCGTCTCAAACATGGGAAGCTGTTCTACAAATATTGGTAGACTGACTAGCAACGGATCTCCAGGTTTTCAACACAATTTTTTTGCCCAGACCTTCCTTGAGATATGATGGGAATTGAAATTTTTGCACAGAAAGCATGTGTTTTATTGTGGAGTTCCAGCTCTTCCCCATTGTGAGTGCCTCTGAAGTGCTGCTGTGGGGGCAATTCTCATCCAACCTCTCCAACTCTGAGAGAAAGCTGGAGGCTTGGCAAGCCTGGCAGAACTCAGCATAATGCGGTTAGAGAAAGCTAGTCTCTCTTATAGCAGTGCCCATTGCTGCACCCTAAGTCATCCACCCACTCCTAATTTGGGCAGTTGTTCTCAACTATGGAACTATCAGGCAGATTTGTCAATAAGCTTCCCATTTTCAGTAATCACTTTAACTGCAGCGAGTATTGTTTTGGAAGAACAGGACTATAAATGCCCAGTGGGTCCCAATGGATTTAAAGGGATTTAAAATTAGTTGCTTTCCTTTAAATCAATCCCTTTCAATAAAATTGTTTTGGTATACTGCAACAACACATCAACTTTAGCTAAAACCAAAAGTTGTGTATTATATGCATCCTTGCTGACACTCCACCGATTGCAACGGAAGTTACACAGCCACTGCTACTGCCCAATCTCTCTTTTCCAAGTCCCTTCAAGCCTCACTAGAAAAAACAAAGGTTGCACAGAATCAATGCCTGTAGATTTCAATCAAAGCAAATTCCACACGCTTTGCTTATCTGAATGGGTAACAGCCCGAAACATTAAAAAAAGCAAATCTGAAAAAGCTTCACAACCTCAAAAATTAAAATACGCATTAACTGTCATTTTCTGTGCATTACTTGTAAGGACATAAAGCTTAATTGACTGGACTGACTTTTATGCTAGAGTGTATATCTCAAAGTCTAACTACAAAACAGACAGAGCATAAACAAATACATTTCTGCCAATTTTTACACAAGGGAAATTTCTTAACCCCAGCTCCAAGTTAGTCTCTCTCCCTCTCTCTCTTGGCAAAACCAGCTGCTCTATTAAGCTACAAGCAAAAAAAACACCAACTAGTTCAAAAATAATTTTGCTCATTTCAGTTTAACATCTAACATCCCAAATAGCACATTTTGAAAAAAGAGAGAACTATAGACAACAAATAATTCATGATTAAAAAAATAAGCTTCTATACGCCGTATATTATTCCGTTGATTATGTGTATCTGCCAGCCACGCTGACTAAGCTTTTGTTTCTCAAATAAAATTGTGGCAACCTTAACAGCAGGGAACTTAAAACAGCAAGAGAGAGAAAGGTTTGATGGTGTGCCAGCGTACAATGGAAGGGAATTCAATAACATGCTGCAGAAACAGTGAGCTTTTATCAGACACACTGAAAAGTGGTGGTAGCTACACGTCAATGCTGGACCAGAGTGTGTTACCGCAGAGTGCGACTGAGTGTTTTCCCCACAGGCAATACACTATTATTGACTCCCCCCATTAACATGTAGGGTGGATATACATTTATTGAAGGTTCTAATGGAAGGCTGAGGGACTCCTATCCTGAGGCCAGAGCAGAAAGACAGCCTATCACTTCATGTAATGGTAGCCCATGTGTGACAGACCTGACCTACATTTTCCCCTTTCTTTCTCACAACAGCCTGTCACTGTTTTAAGATGCTATTTTCCCCAAGATGTACATATATATATATATGTGTGTGTGTGTGTGTGTGTGTGTGTGTGTGTGTGCTTGAACTGCCTGGTTAATGCACTTAACTGGAATATAACTTGCTTCCTTAGACGCTTATACCAGGGATGCATTATGACAAATATTCTGAAATATGCTCGATTCCTAAAGACTGGTAGAAAGGATACACTTTAATGACTGTGAAGTGTTTATAAATATGCGGCAGTATACCTTTTACACAGATTACTCAAAATCTGTATCTAAAATGCAGCAACAGAATGTAGCAAAGGGGATAACTTAAGTAATTAAAAACATTTAATGAAACTGCTTTAAATACTGTCAAATGAGAAATGGCTAAACTAAGTCATTATTATCATCCAAGTTCTACATTCATTAGAATTAGTATAACAGCTACCACCTAATGCTTTGTCAAAAGTAATTTAATGTTTTTACTGCTTAATGGATATGGAGTAATCAGTATAAATAATGTATCTAAATATGGAAGCGGGTAAGAGCAAATGAAGTGTTTCGGTCAAACAAAAAGCATTTTGAAAAAATACCACTGAGCTACCACTCCGGCTTCTGCTCTCAAAAGCTGCTGCTGCTGCTACTACTACAACACTCCTTGGCAGGAACCTACCACGCCGCTGCAGGTCATACTCTTTTTTTGTCTCTTCATTCCCTAGAATTTTCCACGCTCGATCAATTTCGATGAACCTCTGCATGCGCGCCTCCACTTCTCCTGCTGGCACATCTGCGCTCTGTTTGTCTGGATGATACTGCCAATCAAAAGAAGGAAAGGGGAAGGGGAGGGGGGATGGAAGGGGGAAATCAATAGTAAATATGAGATCTATTTTAAGTGTATGGAGGATGTATAGGTCTGAACTATGGTGCCAAGGAAAACAAACAAAGGAAGCAGCATTGGCCACAAGAGATTGCTGCCAGGTTAATTAGACCACTGGAATAGCAGCAAATACACCAGTGGCACAAATGTCACAATGTGCACTGACAGCATTTTCTGGATAATTTGCTGATGGAATCATTGGTCTTATGTACAATTTACCTAGAGAGAATGACTAATGCAAACAGAAATAGGTATACGCAAATAAAAATAAAAAATAGGAGTAAGGGGAAGACTACTTAGATTTAACATTAATTTTTTTTAGCCTAATGTAAATAACATATAATTTTTCTGTGGTTACTTTTTTAATATTTAGGTTTTGGCGTTGAAACAGTCAACAGAAGATACAAAATAGGATATAAATTTACCATAAATGTAATTCTATTTTTAATCTATCATTCACCATCTTTAATTTATTCCAACCCAGTGAATAAAAAGCCTTTCCAAATTTCTAAAGTCATGGGTCACTGGATACAACATTTTGTGCTGTTTTCAGTTTTGAAATAATGTTTGGGGACAGGGCTAAAAGGTAACATGCGTAAGGGCAAAATGATACAGTAATTTCTGCATTAGTTTTGCTGAACACAGGATTGTAAAATTAATTACATTTTAGTAAATATATTAAGAAATGATCTGAATTTCTAGTATTTGTATAGGTGTCACCAAAAGAAACCACCTCCCCAAACAGCATAAAATTCTAATGCCATTTGTCACAGTTCTCTCACTTATTCTTTTAAAAAACATATATCCTACCGTTAACTTAACTCAAAACATCTCCACAAGGTAGCATAATGATTATTTAAGCTAAGGTATAAAATTCTGAGCAAGCACCATTCCAGATGAAAAAGTCATACATGGGTTTAGAATTTGTAATGTATAAAGGAGAAAAACATAGCTTGGCATGACTATTATTTTTGTGTGTGTGTGGATTGTGTGCGCAGTCTTAGATTATAATGACCAACTAGTCTTCTTCACACCATTTGGCAACTACTTCTCAGTAGCTGCTAGGAATATGGGCAGAGATTTCCAAGTTTGTCTTTCAACAGAAAGTTCCTTATCTGTCCCCAATGCTTCCAACATCTTTCCCTAGACTTGGAAGACAACATCTGTTCACAGATGCAAACTGGCCATCTCTTTTTATAGGTTAACCCCCCTAAGGCAGTGATTGTGTGGCAAAGTCTCAATGTGAAATGTGGTCCCAGTTATTGCAAAAGATGCAACTGGAACTGTAGACATATCTGCAGCGGAGATTTGTCTCCATATTCATTCTATGTCATAATCTACAGCGGATGGGTTCTCTGGAACGAGGAAAGCATCCAGCTTGGATGTGTGACTTGGTCTCCTTTAATGTAATGGCACAAACCATGAAAAAAAAATGTTAAGTACTTCAAATTTCTATAATGATTTGTCTTTTTTCACTACCCTGATCCAGCTCAGGAGATCCTAGTCTTACATCTTAGCATACAAACAGGCTTTCGTGCACTTGCTGAATCAGAAAACATGGTTGCAAATTGAATATGCAATGAAATTCACATATGAAACGGTAACCTTCAACCACCTTTCGTTAATCATCTTTAAAAATAGTAATAACTGGGGTTAGATTGGTGTGTTGTTTTCTGAGGAGTGAAAAGCAAGTCATTAATATTTAAAAGAATTACTCAAAAATACCATGAAAATGAGTCGTCTGTCAAAAAAGAAAAAAAGAGAGTGCAGGAACCTTCTTCAGTGAATACCTTTGAAATTAATAGACGCAAACTGCCTAAAATCAAAGCTATAAATACTGTATGTATCAAAACAGGCCACAAAACAATAATGTATGGGACAAAATAGTCTTATAATAAAAAGGTAAAGGTAAAGGTACCCCTGCCCGTACGGGTCAGTCTTGACAGACTCTGGGGTTGTGCGCCCATCTCACTTAAGAGGCCAGGGGCCAGCGCTGTCCGGAGACACTTCCGGGTGACGTGGCCAGCGTGACATCGCTCCTCTGGCCAGAGCCAGAGCCGCACACGGAAACGCCGTTTACCTTCCCGCTGGTAAGCGGTCCCTATTTATCTACTTGCACCTGGAGGTGCTTTCGAACTGCTAGGTTGGCAGGCGCTGGGACCGAGCAGCGGGAGCGCACCCCGCTGCAGGGATTCGAACCGCCGACCTTTCGATCGGCAAGTCCTAGGCGCTGAGGCTTTAACCCCCAGCGCCACCTGCGTCCCTAGTCTTATAATACTAGTTATTAAATTTGTCTCATTATTATGGGTGGAATCCAATGATGTGTGCCCAGTCGCAGAACTGGACTTCTTCTTCCTATAAACCTGCTGTGCACACTCCAAATCTCTTCCAAAGGGTCCCTTAACTCTCTAGAGCGGGTTTTGGGTGTCACTCCATATAATTAATCTTAGCAAATTCTCTTGGGTTTGGGAAGAAAACAAAATGATAGGATAACTTTCCTGTTCTGGATATCTTTTATTACGCAGCTATGTTTGCACTTCTAGATAAATAGCATTGCTATCGGAACATACAGCACTTAGGCATGCTGCTGCTGTGCAACAGCATCCCATTTTTTCCATGATATACACACATTTCTGAGACAATCCAATTTAGATTTCCCTTTTAACATGTTATTGCCTTACAGTGCAACTTTTGCATATCTACTCAGCAGGAAGCCCCAATGAGGCTTACAAGGTAGGCTTACAAGGGAGGGAAACCTCTAGCCCACAGTCTCTCTCTCCCAACCCCTGCATAGCAATTGGGCTTTTTTAAAAAGTTCCTTAAGGCCAACTGTAGTTTTTTAATTGCTGTGAAGGGCAATTTTGGGTTAGGGCAGCAACTAAGGAAGGGAGGGTTAACCCTCTCTTCCTTGTGCAATTGCCCTTGAAAACCACCCCACACAGCCATTTCATGACTAAAAAACTTACACTGGTGCCAATGGTACCAAACTTTCCCAAAGTCCACTTGCTGCATTGGGGTGGGGTGGGGTGGTAGAGTGATTTGGGAAGGGGTGGGGTCACAGCTGGGAAGGGGAGGGCTAACTCAGGCAGAATAAGATTCCCTACCCTTGGAGTATAAATGAGTTTGACCAAGCTGCGGGAGGCAGTGGATGACAGGAGTGCCTGGTGTGCTCTGGTCCATAGCATAGCTGTCAACTTTTCGCTTTTCTTGCAAGGAATCCTATTCGGAATAAGGGAATTTCCCTGAAAAAAAGGGAAACGTTGACAGCTATGGTCCATAGGGTCACGAAGAGTCAGACACGACTAAATGACTAAACAACAACAACAACCACCACCCTTGGAGCATAGAATCCTAACCCTAGGATAGTTTGTGGGAAAGATATTAGGAGCCTGAGAACAGCAGCTTTTCCTGTGTCTTGCCCTTGCGTTGTGCGCTCCCCCTTCCAACACACTTCCAAAAATAAAGCAAAAATGCTTTGAAACCCCCCATCCCCCGAACTAGAATGGAGCAAAGGGACACTAGTCCAACACTAGCCAACCAGGCACCACAGTAAGTCAGCAGATATAATTTGTATATATTATATAAAAAAAGCCAGCTGTATTATTTTGAATTTATTTAAAATATTTCTAAATCACTGTTCATCCAAGGATTCCAGGAAGGTGTACAATTAGCATTAATTCACACACAATAATAAATATTACAAAAGTCATAAGAAATAATGAACTGAAAGGTTTGATAAAAGCTAACTAGCAGGACAGAAAGAATACCACATTTTTAAGTGTCTGGGCAAAAAACAATGTCTTAGTGCCAGTTGTACATTTGCAGGGAGGGCCTTCTAGAGCCAAGCCACTGCCCACAGTGCAGGCTCTTTCCTTCATGCATAAATAGCAACTTCCACTAGGAACTTCCTGTTTCAAAGTACAGTGGAACCACAAAGGCTCTGTTGAGACTAAGATCCTGAACTTGAAAAAGGTGCTCAGCACAGGAGTGAATTAAATATTCTTCAGCAATGTTAAAGTAGGTGTTTTAGACGCAACATTCTAAATCTATTCCCAATTCCTGTCTGCTGCCGGGAGTGGGGTGGGGTACAGGATGAATTGCTTGCATAAGTAACATTGATTTTTCTGAAAATATGTTAGCACAATTGGGATCCAAATATTGGCTTCAAAAATCCCAAGTGTAAGGAAGCCTAAGGAAAATGTATTCTAGGAAAGCAAGCATATGCCTTACTTCAACTGGCACCTTGCTGTTAAAAAGCTTGGGGTGTGGGCCTGAGAAATCCAGGATCAAATCCTTGTTAATCTGTCTACTTAAACACAATTATTACTTGGCCTAAGGGCATATGTTAGAGCATTCTTTTTTCTTTAACTTGGAGACACTAGGGTCCTTTAGATCTAATGGGTAATGCATGGGTAATTTGGATGACCTGAACAAGTCCCTTCCCCACATGAACCCATCCACACAGTAAAATTACTTTTGGAGGCCCTTGTACAGGTGCCCACACTTTGGAGGTCAGACAGATGGCCACTGGCAAAATTGCTTGCTTTGCATGGCACCCCTCTTTAGAAGACTCTATCTAGGTTAGTTCACCTGTACCTAATTTCCTGTCTTTTTGGTACTGGAAAAATACATATTAATTTTCCTAGTTTCTTAAAATTCCAGCTGATATTTTGTGTTTTATTTGGCTGCAATGATTCTTCTTGCCTTATTGCTTTCGTTTGATATTTAAATGTTATTAGTCTAGTAGTCTGATCTGTGATATGTTTTTTTTATGTCATAGCCACTCTTGAAGTAGTGATGCTGAAGGGTGAAATATGTTTAAAATAAAAATAAATGAATTAATGATTTCTCCATGCTACACCATGAGGTGGGTGTACCTGATTTACCTGTTTTCCACAGTGCTACAAGCACCTCATACAGTCTGAAAATAACTTTTTCATGCAGATCTCTAGCATAGTGTAGATTCATAGCAAGTTTATTTTTATACTGCTTTTCTGACTGAAGAATCCCAAGGCAAGATTCAGTTAAACGACAAAATTAAAAGACCAACATCTCAAGGATAGCAGGTGATGGACCATAATTATAATACTAACTCCTCTACAGTTTCTTCTTCCTCTGAGCTCCGATGTAAAAATATCAATGGGGGATGTTCTTTTGTTTTGTACTTGGAGGTTGTGTGCATGTGTGGGAAAGTCTAAACCAGCATTCAAGACTACAGCATACTACTGTGGTGTTCACGGCAGCTTGTGCATCAAAATGCTTGAGTCCCACAGTTTATATTTATTGGAATTAAAATAATGAAAGCAAAGTGGGGAAAAGTAAGGCAGGCAGTTTTACACTACTTAGCATTATTAAGCCAGGGGATTCAATTACATACTGTTACTGCAGAAAAAACATCTTATCTGTACATTTACCATTACAGAGATGTGGACAGAAACAACAAACCAGAATACTCAAGAGTGCCACAACAGAGCGGATTTGCTAAGATTATGATATAATGTGGGAAAGCAACTCTTTCTGTCAACAAAGGATGCCTGCACAGTCACACCTTGGTTGACGAACACCTTGTGAGTCAAACGTTTTGGCTCCCGAACGCCACAAACCTGGGAGTGTTCCGGTTTGCGAACATTCTTTGGAACCCAAACGTCCAATGCTGCTTCTGTGGCTTCCAATTGGCTGCAGGAGCTTCCTGCAGCCAATTGGAAGCCGTGCCTTGGTTTCCAAACCTTTTGGAACTCGAACGGACTTCTGGAATGGATTCCATTCAACTTCCGAGGTACAACTGTAGTTACTTGGAATTATAGTTGCCTCTTAAAATTAATTGTTCACAGTAGCTGAGGATTTAAAATGAGTATGAAGGGCTGATTACCTGCTCAGAAGTAAGACCATGTATGTTCGGTGGGGCTTATTCCCAGATAAAATATGTTTACTGTTGCACCCACCCCAATCTCTGAGCGGTGCGAGATTCTAGGAGGTCCAGGCACACCCACAGGGTTCGGTTTCCTCAGAATGAGGGACAGCAGAGACTGTGGTGTCTTTAGGATATATGGTTTATTCACACATATATACAACATGAGCATACGATGGAGGGGCTCACAGCATTAACACCCCAAGAGGATCTTGGTTCTCCCATAGCCACAGCCTTGGATTCAAAAGAAAATCAGGCATGGCTCTGTCTCTTGCAGCTGTCCAGCCTGCAGTCTGCCACTTCTTGCTTCTCGCTCACACACACAACTCACGTCCAATCTTTGCCTTTCTAACTACCAGCGAGAGTTGCGGGAAGCTGCCCACTCATTCTGTCTGGCATAGAGTCACTTTGTTACCTTACTGGCCCATACTTAGAGGGCCCTTACGTCACCAGGAAGCTACCCTGGCTATTCCAGGAACTGAATCCATGCTGGATCCAGGAATAAGAAAAGGGGATCAGGCATACAGACAGCCCCCACCCCGGCAACTCAGCAATACTGAAACTATATGACTCAGTTCAAATATAGTAATATTCCTACTATTTGACTGTGTAAAAGTTCTATAAACTTCAGATAATAAAGCATTAGATCCACAAAATGTTTTACTGTTACATTTCAAGTTTTTAATTCCCACAGTGCTGTATCATGATGGCTTAGTTTGGGTGACGTTATTCCTAGTTTATTAGTTTTTAAGGGAAATGAAGTTTCAAATTAAGTGACACTATATTTTTTTAGCCATACTCACATTTTCAGTGGTAGTAAGTTTTGAACTTTCCTACTAACCTTGATCTAGCACATGCTCACAAGCTCAATCTTTGTGCAAGAAGATTTGGAAGGATTTGAGGAAGGGTGGGGGAGGAGGAGTTGCTGAAAAGGAGAAAGGACATGCACAGTTAGTGTGCAAACATCCCTTTGAATGACTAATGTCTCAACAAATGAAACTGATCTGTAAAAATGTTACTTGGGGAAAAAAAGAGAGAGACATTGCTCATACTTTGTCAACCAAGAAAATCTTTAATAAAAATACATTTAAAAAAATTACTGCAACTCTCCTTTAGTGTAGCTGAAGCTATTTTGCAGCAAAGTATTAAAAACTAAAGTGTGGAAAACATCAATATCTGGTTACAAATGGAGGAAATTAATATGATTTAAGTATAAGGGGCCTACATTCACCCAAATACTTCGCTTTTTGTAGCCAATATTCATAGCTGCATTTCATATATCATGCACTCCACAATGTGGCTAATTATTTAAGATACCTACTGTATCTTAAATACAAGGTAAAACATACAGCACACAGATCTGCTGTGAAATAGTTCTTCCAATTTGTGAGAGAAGTCACCAGAGGGAGGGGGACAAAGCCTGAAAAACCAACTCAGTCAAATGAGAAGCCAACAGAAATAGCAGCAGCAGCAGCAGCAGTAATAATAATAATAATAATAATAATAATAATAATAATAATTTCACAAGCCAGCAAATGGCAATCAAAGATACAGACGTCTGAACTTCATGGGGCGAGACATTCCATAACACTGGGAAGGCTCTGAGTTCCACTGGCAGTGGAGCAATTTTCACTAATTTTTCTGCCTCTCTGTCATCTCCTGTGATCTCTTGAAAAGCTAAAGCAAAGGGCTGACGGAATCTCCTAAACAGTGTGGGTGGTGGTTGTAGGTAAGAAGAATTGGTGAAAGTAACAATCCTGGCCATCTTCCTCCAGCGAAGTACCAGTACTTCTCCTGGATTCTGGTTCACTCCATGAACTGAAGGAGCCCTTCTGCTGCAAAGAGTCAAGGCTGGATCTACTGCACCATTGCCAACCCCGATCAATCTTACTTCCACCATAGGTGAGACACAGAGAAAGACTTCCTTACCAGATCTTAATACGTACAAGACGGTCTGCCAGGTCCAAGTCATTTAAGGTTTTACAAAGGAAAGAACCAACAGTTTGTATAATGACAGGAAACAAGCTGGTAACTAGTGTGGGTGATGCTGGATAGTAATGTAATCCTATAAGTTGCTGCTACTATCTGGAACAACAAAAATTTCAAAATTAAGCTCAAGTCATTTAAGGTTTTACAAAGGAAAGAACCAACAGTTTGTATAATGACAGGAAACAAGCTGGTAACTAGTGTGGGTGATGCTGGATAGTAATGTAATCCTATAAGTTGCTGCTACTATCTGGAACAACAAAAATTTCAAAATTAAGCTCAAGTAGAGTGCACAGTAGTAATCCAATCTAGATGCATGTGACCACTGTAAGGTCTGACATCATCAGAAATAGACACTTGAAGCCCCAAATGGGCAAGGCACTCCTGGACACAGTTGCCATCAAGGAATCCATGTTTAAAGCTAAATAAATTTATGGATTCTTTAATAATAATAATAATATTTTTTTATTTATACCCCGCCCTCCCCAGCCAAGCCCGGGCTCAGAGCGGCTTACAAACAATAATAAAAACAAGAAGAATGATTACAACTTAAAAACAAAAATAAAATACAGCATTAAAATAATGGAACATTAAAATATTAAAATGTAGCCTCATCGCAGGAGGAGAAGGAAAAGAAAAAAAGAGAGAGAGAGAGAGAGGGAGGGAGGGAATCAAATTGGCTCCAAGCCAAAGGCCAGGCGGAACAACTCTGTCTTACAGGCCCTGCGGAAAGAAATCAGATCCTGCAGGGCCCTGGTCTCATGAGGCAGAGCGTTCCACCAGGCCGGAGCCAGAGTTGAAAAGGCCCTGGCTCTGGTTGAAGCCAATCTAACTTCCTTAGGGCCCGGCACCACTAGGGTGTTGTTATTTATGGACCTTGAGGCTCTCCGTGGGGCATACCAGGAGAGGCGGTCCCGTAGGTACGAGGGTCCTAGGCCGTGAAGGGCTTTAAAGGTCAAAAGCAGCACCTTAAATCTGACCCTGTACTCCACCGGGATCCAGTGCAGCTTGAAAAGCACTGGGTGAATATGCTCCCATGGCAGAGACCCCGTGAAGAGCCTCGCTGCAGCATTCTGTACCCGCTGGAGTTTCTGGGACAGCTTCAAGGGCAGCCCCGCATAGAGTGAATTACAGTAGTCAAGCCTGGAGATGACCGTCGCATGGATCACTGTGGCCAAGTCGGGGCGGGAAAGGTAAGGGACCAACTGCTTGATGCGGCGAAGGTGGAAAAATGTCGCCTTGGCTGTTGCTGTAACCTGCGCCTCCATGGAAAGGGAGGCGTCAAGGATTACACCCAAACTCTTAACGGAAGGCAATGGCACTAATTGGGCCCCCGCAAGAGAAGGGAGTTGGTCCCTCATCCCCATGCCATCCCGACCTAGCCATAGGACCTCTGTCTTTGAAGGATTTAGTTTCAATCGGCTCCCACGAAACCATCCAGCCACAGCTTCCAAGCATCTGGTCAGTGTGTTCGGGGTCGAGTCGGTGTGGCCATCCATCAGCAGATAGAGCTGAGTGTCATCAGCATATTGGTGACAGCCCAGCCCAAAGCTCCGGATAATCTGGGCAAGGGGGCGCATAAAGATGTTAAAAATTATCGAGGAGAGAATTGCGCCCTGCGGCACTCCACACACCAAGGAGTGGCGCGACGACATTTCCCTCCCTAGTGCCACCCTCTGTCCCCGACCAGAGATAAAAGAGCACAACCAGTTACGGGCTATGCCCTGTATCCCCACGTCTGCGAGGCGGTGGTCCAGAAGATCATGATCGACCATGTCAAAGGCTGCTGACAAATCTAAAAGGATCAGCAGTCCTGACCCGCAACCAGAGCCGTCTCCGTCCCAAAACCAGGACGGAAACTGGACTGAAATGGATCTAATGCCGATGTTTCCTCCAGAAACCTACCAAGTTGTTCAGCAACCGCTCTCTCAATTACCTTACCCAGGTATGGAAGATTTGAAACTGGGCGGTAATTGGATAGGTCTAAGCGATCTAATGAAGTTTTTTTTAAGAGTGGACACACCACTGCTTCCTTCAGTTCCCCTGGGAATGTCCCTGTGACAAGGGACAAATTGATAATTTCAACCAGGGGGGTCCGCACAACATCTGGACACTCCCTAATCAGCCAAGATGGGCACGGATCGAGGAGGCAGGTGGTGGGCCTACCAACTTGGAGGAATCTATCCACATCAGTAGGGAGTATCCGATCGAAATGGTCCAACACTGGACCTGAAGTCAGTCGAGGGGCCTCCAGTTCAGTCACTGTATCTAAATTGGCAGGGAGGTCACGGCGGAGCAACAGGACTTTCTCCACAAAAAAACTCGCGAATGCCTCACAGCTGTGGGTCGAATTTGTGCTTAAATTTGGTTGTCCTCCTAAGGACGTTATTGACCTAATTATTCTAAAAAGTTGTGTCGGGCGAGAGCTAGCGGATGCAATGGAAGCTGCAAAGTAAGATTTCTTAGCAGCTTTCATAGCCATCTCATAGGCTTTCATAAGCGTCCTATAAGATGTTCTTGAGGCTCCGTCACGAGTCCGGCGCCATACTCGCTCTAGCCGTCTGAGATCCCGCTTCATTTTCCGGAGCTCCTCAGTAAACCAAGGGGCCCGGTTTCGACGGGGTCGCAGAGGGCGCTTAGGCGCGATCTCATCAATGGCTGCCAAGAGACGGTTATTCCAGTCCTCAACAAGGTCATCTAATGAGTCGCCAGGAGGAGCAGGGTTCCGCAAGGCTTGTCGGAATCTATCAGGATCCATCAGTTTTCGCGGACGAGCCCAAATAGGCTCGCCACCCGAGCTGGGGAGGAGCGGGAAGTCAATCTTGGCTTTCAGGGCGTAGTGATCAGACCATGGCACTTCCACAGCAGGGAGCATGATCACATCTATGCCAGCCCCAAAGATCAGATCCAGCGTGTGGCCTGCTTGATGAGTGGGGCCCAAAACAACCTGGGAGAACCCTAGTGTTGCCATGGAAGTCACTAGGTCCAGAGCCTGTGAGGAGGGAGCGGCATCGGCATGGACGTTGAAGTCTCCCAAAACCAGTAGGTTTGGGAACTCCAAGGCCCAGCCCGCCACCACCTCCAGCAGGTCTGACAGGGTGGCTGCAGGTGTGCTGGGTGGTCGGTACACCAGCCAGACAGCCAAGCTCTCCTTGGTGCCCCATACGAGACCAACACATTCAATGCCGGAGATCGTCGGTGATGGCAGAGCTCTGAAAGAGCAATCCTCCCGGAATAACAACGCTACTCCTCCCCCCCGACCCACAGTCCGTGATTGATGGAGAACAGAGAAACCTGGGGGTGTTATCTCATGTAGGGAGACTACTTCGCCTTCCCGTACCCAGGTCTCCGTCACGCAAGCCAGGTCAATCCCCTGCGAGACAAAAAAGTCACGCATGGTGGCGGTTTTGTTGCCTATGGACCTGGCATTGCACAGCACCAATGGCGGAGTTGTGTAATCCTTGCTCTCCCTACCCTCATCCCTTGGGATGGGGCGTAGATTGGAAGGGGTTCGAGGATCACTGCATCTCGAAACCCTTCGCCGATAGAGATATCTTTAGGGGAGTACTGTACTATATAAAACAGTTTTAATTAGCACAAATGCTGTTCTTACATCAGGAAGTTTCTAGCAAGGCTGCACTGATACCTTGGCTTATATATTTAAAATGGCTTAGATCCAGAGTTGCCCTTCTGTGAATTTCAGGGCTGCATCCAGAGAAGCCGCTGAGAGTGGCTGGGGCAACCCAGTCAGTTGGGTGGGATGCAAATAATAAAATTATTTAAATTATTATCTTCTACTCATGGAATCTCCTGTACAAAGAAGGGCAAGGAGTTTTGGCCAATCCCCTTCTTCCTCCTCTGCCCTTCCCACTGTTCTGGAGACTCTCCAATTTTCCAGAGCAGATATTCTGGAGTCTGCAGGCAGGAAGAGGAAATCAGAAAAAAAAAGTCTCCCCTTCCATTCTGAGAGTGGAGCTCAAGGAACATTTTTGAGGAAAAAAATGTATTTTTATTCCACCTTTTGGAGGAAACCTCAGTGACTGACAAGAAAAACACTGAAATACATAAATCTCTAACTTACAGGAGGGAGGAACCTACAATTGGCTGGTGACTAAAAATTAAAACCTAGATTAAACAAAACCAGAACAGCAAATGACGCAAATAACTGTTATATGCACAGTGACAGGGATGAGTATGGAGGTGGAGGGGTCACAATCCAAAGACATGTTCTTATGTCATGCTTCACAAGTATAAATTAAAAAGATGAACCCCCGCCCCCTTTGTTATGGTGTGCCCGTTGCTAGTGGCATAATGTGCTTTAAAATAAGATTCAGGTTGCAATTGTAAAATGACTTGCCTGGGAGTAAGCCCTATTGAATCCAACAGGACTTACTTCTGAATAGGCACGGTAAGGATTGAGTTGTAAATCATAGTGCAGGGTGCAAACATATCCTTTAGTACACCCCGTTAACCTGAGGCAGAGCAAGCAAGCAAGCATTTGTGCTTATAAAGTTGGAGAGGCTCAATATTACAGGTCTGAGAACGAGGTAAAGCACCAACTAGCCAGTTCCCAGCAAAATCAGTGGGGGCTTCTCAACACTTCACAAGACCAGTTCCTCAGCCAAGCAAAATCCATTTGAAGTGTTTTTCTTTAGCTACTATACAGACTTAATGACTTGCACATAAAAGGTCTTGTACAACAGCTAGCCTGAAGCAACAGTGCACTCTTTGCTCTGTGGCCTACATGGTTCATCAGGTACTAATTAGGTAGCATGTTCTGTCAACGCTTTCATGCTTTTCTTCTATTAATTGATCATTCTGCCAAATTAATGACATTGCTGTACCAGCTTTGAATTCCCTTAGCTCCTTTACCTGTGAGACACGCAGAAGCAAAAGAATACCCCAAAAGGTCACAAGTTAACTGTCCCTGTTCAAGATTTGACGTCAACGTTAAAAACATTTTGCTGAAAGGTTAATTACATCTACCTAGTCTCTATAAACATCTCCTTGAGACTAAATCATACCCCTCTTATCAAACTAACTAAAAAAACATAACTAGTATACAATATTAGGAGCGTGGATATAGCTGAAAAGAATAAAATAGTGTCAAAACACTTGATTAGATATTTAAAAATAGTCTAAAGGAGAAAGGAAAAGGAGTAAAAAGGAAAAAAGGAGGGAGAAACAAAGACTGCATGCAATATTAGTTAGCTTTGACTAATTGTAAAAGAAATTAACCCTAAGTGTGACACACTTCTAATTAGCAGAACACAATCACCTTCTCTAGTTGTTTAATAAAAAGAGTTTACACATACATCTGGAAATTTTGCATTTGGACTCAAGGGAGAGAATCATATCTACACATTTCTCAGGGCAATCCTTTAAAGTATGTTTAAAACAGCATTATTTTCACTCACCCTTATGTCCATTCAAACTGCAAGTACAGCAATGTGCACTAAATTATTATTTAAAAGTCATTATTAACACTGTGACAAAAAAATTTATAAATTTCAAAATCACATATTTTAAAGATATAAGGCATATATTATGAACAATTAGAACATTATAAATAATTGAGACATAATGTTTCATCCATTTTTACACTGCATTAGGACATAAAGTAAAAACAAAACAAAACCAGGGACAAAGAGTTCTCATCAAATACAACACACTACTGCCACCTAATGCATGCTCAAATAATACTTCCAAAGGCACTGAGTTTTCTCCACACTATTTATAAAACAGAGCAATACCAGTGGACCTATTTATTTCATTTGGTTATCATCTTTTTAATTAATGCTTTCAGATTTATAATTTCTCCCACCCAGATGTTTCCCTTAGACAAGCATAAACATACATTCTTTCAAATATACAAGCTAGGAAGTAGGGACCACAAACTCTGCAGATGAACAAAAGCAAAGCATTTCAATTGCAGCAACAATAAAAAATACACAGAAAATTAGCAAACATGTGCATATCATGAGAAAACGCTCTGTGGATACACAGTGGTACAGTTGCTATTTTGACAGATAGGTGTTATATGGAAAAAACTAACTAATTTCTCAACGCATGAAGAGGTGCTTAGAGAGGGTTAAAAAACACAACCAAACTGCCAGGTTCATCTAAGCATGTTCTAATGATCACAAAATGACCTTTTAGTCTTCTTATGGACTCAGTTTTTAAATCTGATCTCTCTGAGTTCACATCACCAACCTACAAGTTATGACTACTGCCTCAGTGAGGTTCTGAACTCATTTAAATACACATATACCTCTAGACATAAAACCTCAGTTTGGGCTTCAGTGCAGCTGTACACATAGTAGGTACAATTAACAGCATTGCTGACTTTCCCACTGGAAAATCTCTCAGATATTTCAAGGACACTACAAATTAATCAGTCTCTGAGGGTGGACCCACAACACTTACAGGGGGGAATTGCCATCATCAGTTCAAACTTAACCAGATAATGGTCAGACCCTTATCTTCAATCTATTCCTCATATTGATAGTGGTACAAACTACATCGAGGGTGCGTGCCCTGCCTGGTGTGTTTAGAAAATAATAACAGTAACAACAACAACAAACAAACAAACAACAATTTTAATATTGATACCCCACCCATCTGGCTGGGTTTCCCCAGCTACTCTGGGTGGCTTCCAGAAAAATATAAATAATAATAAAATGTCAAACATTAAAAATTTTCTGACACAGGAATGTCTTCTAAAAGTTGCATGGTTCTTTAATTCATTGACATCTGATGGGAGGGCATTCCACAGGGAGGGTGCCACTGCTGAGAAGGCCCTCTGCCTGGTTCCCTGTTACTTTACTTCTTGCAGTGAGGGACTGTGAAACATCCATGAAGGATGGAATCCAGACCCAATGGAGACCACTTTGCAGGGGAGGGGTTTTCCTCACTTAAAACATCAGCTTTACTCTTTTAAGCTCAAGTTTTACCTCAAGTTTTAAATATGACTTTTTTTAAAAAAAAAAAGGGGGACAAAAAGGGGTGTGTGTTGATTTTCAGTGGGGAAAGTTCTATGGATTGGAGGTTCTCAGACCTGGAAATTGGGAAGACATAGTTTGTGACTGGGTTGCACTTCCCTTGAAAGAGTGAGTATGTAGTTGGGGACTACTCCTATGGCTTATTATCTGGAACTTGTTAGCCTGCACTGTGCCTTAAAAACATATTTTAAATCTCTGGGCTTTAATTGTGTCTTTTACCTGCTCTTATTGTTATTTGTGATCATTTTAGTTGATTGAGTTTTTGGCATTCTATCCTGCCTTAAAATATGTTATGATGAAGGGTGGCTATAAACACACTAGCAAACATATATGCCTCCCTATAACAAAATGCTCTGACATGTCAACAACAATAAAATATTTGATGTTGTGCAGCATTAAAGCAATTCCACATTATGATCAAAACGAGGTCAAAAAGGAAAGAACTGAGGATAAAAACAAGAGAATAATATGAGAGAGAGAGAGAGAGAGAGAGAGACATTTTGCTAGTAATCATTTGCTGGACTTCGGTTCCCCAGCTCTAAAGTTCAAGTCCACATTTACCCTGAACTTACTAGGTGGCCTTGAGCTTAGCATACATTACCGTATCCTTCTGTAAAATGGAAATAATAGCTTTGTATTCTGGGATTGCTGCATCTCTCTCTCTTAAAATAATCTGGGGGTGGGGAAGTGTAAACATTGAGGGGGTGTCTTTCCCCCAAAGTAGCAATTTCAGTAAACCTTCTTCTCTCTCCTCAGTCCAAATGCAAAATATCCTATCTCACAAGGCTAATATGAGGGTAAGTAGTTATATAAACCAATAACAAAATGTTAACAATGCTACAGAAATGATTCACAACTGTCCTATTAAGCTGAACTACTGAGATCTGCTGACCTACTATTCTCTTTTTTTTCTTTTTTTTTCTTCTTCTTTTTTTTTTATTAATTTTTTAGAAAAAATTTCTTTTACAGATTTAAATAACACATTCACATACACTATAATGCCAAAATTCTTTTGGACTTCCCCCCGCTCCCTCCACAATCCTCATAATTTCATATTTATTTCACATTTCCTTTATAATTGTATTGCCAGTTAATAAATCTTTACAACTCTTATCCCTCTCGCAATACCCTTTCTCATCACAAAGCCTCTTTAAATCCAACTAGCGTTGTCTGTTCATCACAAATATTTTCCAGATAAATCGTAAACTTTCTCCAGGACTGCTGACCTACTATTCTCAGTACAGCCCAACATATCCCCATATAAAATGAAACATAGTTTCCTTCCCACAAATACTTTAAAAGTTTCTAAGTCACAGGTGGCTAACTTTTTTCTACCTGGAGGGTTTGGCACCTTTCCAAGGGCCATATAGCAGTGCTAGACCTGGCCAAAGTTGTTGTGCCCAATGCACTCACCACACACAAGCAGACCAGCCAGTAGATAGGAAGGTCCAGCATCTCCACTGTGCCACTGGGATAGGAGGCTCTCCTCCAGCCCCAGCACGGTCTTGGGGAGCACTGCTGCATAAGACAAAGCATGTCTGCACTCATGCATTTCATAGAACATTACCTACTTAATGAAAAGTGTAATATTTGGAGATGTATGGCTTGCACGCAAACATTTTTGTGGGTGATCACTGACCATTTAAAAGCACGCAATGTCCCTCCTGCATGCTCAAAAGATCCAGTGGCGATCCCACTTTGGCTCCATGATACATACTGAACACATTTATAATAAAACATTTCTTATTCCATGAAACTGGGGGGAAATCATTAAATGTAAAATGGAAGAAGCCCTCAAAATGGTGGTGAAAATTGGAAACTTTTCAATGATTAACTATTAATTAAAATCATGAAGTTATGATGATAAAAAGTGGAGACAGCTGGCAACCCTCAAAAAAAATGTCAGTCATGAAATTCTGCAGTGTGTTTTTGCAATAAAAAGAATTCTCTGTTGAACACAAAGCTAACTATGCTACTACTTCAGAAAAATTAGCTTTGTTAGACAGATAATGCACACACATTCCTCAGTCAATACACATACACATTTTGATGTAAACAAACTCTCAGAATACCAATGGCCTTTGAGGAAAGTCTCTTTTCAAATGCAAATGTAAGTCCTTCACTTACAAAGATATAAAGAAGCGGTCTTAGACAACATTTTTGTCCATGGCACAGGTGAAAAGGTCCATCAATATCAGGGCTGAGCTGCAGTTAATAAATTGCAAATTTTAAGCTATTAAAGAAGTAGATGAAAAAAGGAAAATTAGACCTAAGAAAAACTTTCCATTCATTATGTCTGAGTGAAGAGAGGGTAGCCAGAAAGAGTTAACTCTTGTCAGAAGGCAGGGCTTAAAATCCTATGTTAAGAGGTGAGAAGCAACTTCACTTCCCAGGTAAAGATGTTGCCTGAACTTCTTGGAACCTGTGCAACTCTGATTTAAGATATTTATATGCCACTTAATCATCAGTATTTCTTGGTGGTGTACATAATAATACATCATAGAGAGAACAGAACAATGACAAGTCATCATGAAAGAAAGAAAGATTAGGGGCCTGAAGTTCAGCAATGTCAGTACCTGAATATTCTCATTAACTTGACCTTAAAAGTTGTTCTTTTTAAAAATCATACTGCATATAGAATCACAGGTGAAAATTAGAGGAAAGTCATCACAGAGCAGAACTTAAAAAGTCTCAGTCCTTTAAATTTAACAGTGTAATCCTAGGTACCGTACTTTTCCATCTATAAGACGCCCCCATGTATAAGACGCACCCTATTTTGGGGGCCTCAAAATTTAGAAAATGGGGGGGGGTTGAGCTTTGGGGGGATTATTTGGGGGGAATGCCAAAAATTGCTCACCCGCCAGAACGCAGCACACAACCACTTGAGTTTTTGAAACCACCTATCAGGTGGCTGTTCGCCACTATTAGTCCTCCCGATTGCTGCTGCAGCAGCCAATAGATAGCTGCCCTTGTCACAGCAAGCAGGAGAGTGACGTTGGCAGCGATCGGGCATCTAACAGGTGGTTTCTGCAATGCGAGCGGTTGTGTGCTGCGTTCCAGTGTGAGCGATTTTTTGCATCCCTCCCCAACAATCAAGCAGCCAATCGCCGCTTACAATCTCAGGCTTGCGCCAAAAAAACATTCGCCCGTCCCCCCTCAGCACTACCCATGTATAAGACGACCCTAAATTTTGAACCTCATTTTTGGGTCAAAAAAGCTTGTCTTATACATGGAAAAATACAGTAGGTCTATGCATACGCAAGCCCTGCTGAATTCAATGAGACTTATACATAGGTAAGTGAATAGGACTGCAGCCTTAGTCACACAGAAGGCAAATAGGGAAAGAGGAAGAAACATGCACAGTTTCTTTCATGAATTTTATATATTCTATCTTTGGTTAGAGGTCTGCTAGAAGGCACATATCTGAACTAAGTTATTATCAAAAGAGTGAACTGCATTTTAAATGTGGTAGATATTAAAGCTTTAAATCTTTCAAATATTATCCCCTATAATTGGCATCTATCATTCACTTTTAGAATACACTCAAGTAAATTTGTTCAATACTTTAGAATGTGTTATATAATCTATACCATCAGTTTAAGAAAATAAATCACACAATTTAACCCAATCACAATGGGCACTAACCACTGCCAAAGCTGGCAGGCTTAATTTTAGATCTACCAGCTGTGCTAAGATGCATGTACATGTGACCGTAACACCCCTAAGTTCTCCCTGTCTATTACTTTCAAACAGACAGGCTATCAACTTGAACAACAATCCTGCTGTCAGACAGACCCTGGTTTTAGGAAAACTCAAGTACTCCAACTTTGTTATTTCAGAACTGGCCATTATGGCAATTTAAGTTTTAAAAGCCACTTGTTTGGAAGTAGAAGGGAGGTTTCAAAGAACAAAAGGGTCAACAAATATGGTTTGAAGTGTAGTTTAGCACACAGAAAGACCTTTTCATCCTGGTGTGTCTCTATTCTTAAGTCAGTGACCAGTAAAAATGTTCATATGCTAACACCTGTACATTTTCTTTTTTGCTGAAGCAAATGTATGAACAATTTTTTGGAGGTTTGGCTGGTAGATAGATAAACCAACAGCGACTATACATTCGTAACTTAGGCCCAATGATCTATGGTCAACATTAAAGAATGAGAGATAGGATAATATTAAATATGTGTCCCTTCCTCTTGGTTCTTCGTTCTCAAAACTAGCTAATAAATTAAAAGAATGTATGACAAATATATTCATCTGTAATGAATTTTCTTAAGCTAGAAGATCCCAAACAAAATGTTCACTTAAAAGAGGAAGTTACAGAAAATGTAAGTAAGTAAATAACTAAATAAATCAGTGAGGGTTTTAAAATTTAGACCCACCAATTCACATACAAAACACTAATTGCACTTGTTAAAGTAAGAGGATTATGAAACTTGAAGAAAAAAATTAAGACAGAACCAGGCGTTCTCTGGTCCATGGGGTCACGAAGAGTCGGACACGACTAAACGACTAAACAACAACAACAAACTATAGAATGAAATCAACATAACCCTGATTTCAGATGTCACAGATGGACAGCCAGACCCAACAAGATGTACCACAGTAGGGTGCTTCAAAAGCAGAAAACTCATCAGGACTCAGGAAAGTGATCACAAGTATGGGACAAAATAGTGTTTTAAGTGTTTTACAAGATATAATTTCCCTAAAGGATGACAGTCAACACCACAAAAATCTTTTGCAATAAGCAGGTTTAAGTATGAGTGTTTATGAGATAAAACATTAAGTTAAATCATAGCTGGCTACTGGATAACACCACACTCATCCTGGTGAGCATGGTGAACAGATTTATTGAAGTTTGTTGTTAACATTAGTCCCATACAGGTATTCTCCTCCTCACACAATTAGAATTGTGCAAGTGGAGAGTGAGGATGTGATAAGTGCCATATTTTTTGCTCCATAAGATGCACCTTCTCCCGCTGGAGCCTTGGCAACGGGATAGCGCCTGCAGTTCAGTCAGCCTGCCTCCAAAGGCAGCAGCAGCGAAACTGAACTCATCGGCTTTCCTGGCGGCTATACTAACAGCCGCAACCACTCTTTTCAATGAGCCTCATCCTCCAGCCGCAACATCTATCTCCCTGGGCAATGTTTGCTCAGATGTTACTTGGCTCTGGCGGTAGAACCTCTCTCTCTCTCTGGCCTGGCATAAAACCACAGCAAACACCTGCTGTGACTACAGCCGCTCCCCGGGAGAGAGGATGCATGGGGAGGGGGGTGGAGAGGGAGAGGGAGAGGGAGAGAGAGAGAGAGAGAGTGCGCGCGCTTGTCTAGATCAGGCATTGTTGTTGTTAATTTGTATACTGTCCTCCACCTGAAGATCACAACATAAAAATGCAAAACAAAAACAGAGCAAAAGTGAAATTTGCCGCCTCGCCTTGCAAACAAAACCCAAAAGTGTTGCCTGGCAGCCTTGCTTGCACATCCAAGGGATAAAAAGACCCGTTTCTTCTACAGTGGTACCTCGGGTTAAGAACTTAATTCATTCTGGAGGTCCGTTCTTAACCCGAAACTGCAATTAACCTGAGGTACCACTTTAGCTAATGGGGCCTCCCGCTGTAGCCATGCAATTTCTGTTCTCATCCTGAAGCAAAGTTCTTAACCCGAGGTACTATTTCTGGGTTAGCGGAGTCTGTAACCCGAGGAACCACTGTGCTTCTGGGCAACGTCTCCCTCAGAGCCTTCAGACACACATGGGCATCTGGCAGCTAAACCTCGGTGTAAGAGGCAAATATATTGCTTGGCAGGAGCTCCCCGTCCCAATTTGACAGAGTGCGCAAGGGAGAAAGTCTGCACTGGCTCTTGGCTGCTCTCATGCAAGTCGCAGAGCCCCTCTGATGGAGGGAAATCTAAAGGGTGTTCTAAAGCCCTCTTCCCCCGCCACCCCCCCGCCGCTCCAGGAACCAAAGTCCCCAGCTATGCTGGGCCAGGGACCACACATTCGCTCCATAAGACGCACAGACATTTCCCCTTACTTTTTAGGAGGAAAAAGTGTGTCTTATGGAGCGAAAAACACGGTACTTCTGTCCCCTCCAGTGTTGCCTCATCACCCTCCAGGGCAGGTATCTGTAGAGTGAAGCCTGCTGTACTTGTGGAAGCTCCAGACAGGATTTAGTGCCCTGATTATAATATCATGTGGAGAGTCTCCATGACTATGGCAAGCTTCCCAATGCATGCAGGGCGGCAGTGGTGGCAGCAGTGGCAAAGCACTCAGAGCTACCTAGCATGTTCCTGCTTTCAATTTCATCATGTGAAGAGAATGCTTAATAGGGCTCTTGAGGACTACGAAAGAGGAAGTGAAGTGAAGTCTGGTATTCTAAAATTATGCTGAATGACCAAGCTTTAAGCTACTTCAAATCATATTCCCACACCTTCAGGAGAGAGTCCTCTACAATATGGCACAGAATTGTATCTGGGATGTCCAGCATGCATTTATAGAATTGGTTTACCATTCTAGTTCACAGGTATGACAGTTTTTTTTGGAACTACTTATTGCACCACCCACCCTGTCTGGTTCATAGACTATACCGTGACAGCATTTCCTTCCTCACCAGTACCCATAAGCAATCTGAGATGGGAAGACAGCCTCAAACCAGTGAGGGATTGTCAAATTATACCAGCAGACATGACAGGATCAGATAGGATCATAGGCGCCGACTCCATGGGGCCTGAGGGGGCCCGAGCCCCCTCAAAAATTCGTTTGGGGGGGGGGCTCCGCCCCCCCAATAATTTAAGAAAATTATTACCGTAAATTTCGCTCTATAACACACAGATTTTTTCTCCTAAAAAGTAAGGGGAAATGTCTGTGCGTGTTATTGAGCGAATGTGTGGTCCCTGGAGCTGACTCGCCGGAGCGCAGGGGCAAAAATAGGCAAAAATCAGGCAAAAATAAGATCGGGCGGGCGGGCGGAGGGAAGGCGGAAGCTGCTGCTTTCCTGCATTCTGCCTCAGGGTCTTACTGCCCACCCGCTTCTGTTGCTGCGTTTGCTCAAACTCAACAAAGAGCAGGGAATCCCCTGCCCTCCTGGCAAGCAGAGGGTTAAGGAAAGGATCGAGTCCTTCCTTCTAATTCTTTCCTAGTCACTCTGCGTGCAGGCTCCAGCCCACCACCTCCTCCTCTCCGTGCTCTAGGGACTCGCAGGCAGCCGAAAAACATGCAGATGGGAGAGAGAGAGAGAGGGCTGGCTTGGGGGGGGGGGACTTTTGCCTTCCTTTCCTCCCCCCCACCCCGTTAAACTCCTCCCCTGCATTCTTAGCCAGCTGCTTCTCCGCACACCCCTCTTGTGCTTCTTGTCCCTTCTGTGTTTTTCCTTCCCTCCCCATTTAAAACGTGGTGACAAAGCACGGATCCACATGGATCCTCAGGATTTTTGCACTGGGTCACCCCAAATTCACCATCAGATCACATCACATTACATGTCCATGGCTACAGTCTGCACCAAAAAAATCACGCACCCACTGTGGCCTGGGGCCACAATGGTGCAAAAACGTGGTTACAAAGCACGGATCCACATGGATCCTCAGGATTTTTGCATTGGGCTACTCCAAACTCACTGTCTTTATAAAATAGAGAATTAAATACATACAGAATGTTAAATTTTCAGTTTCGAAATATTAGTACTAGTTTAGTATTGTATGTGGCGCTGTGGGTTAAAGCCTCAGCGCCTAGGACTTGCCGATCGAAAGGTCGGCGGTTCGAATCCCTGCGGCGGGGTGCGCTCCCGCTGCTCGGTCCCAGCGCCTGCCAACCTAGCAGTTCGAAAGCACCTCCGGGTGCAAGTAGATAAATAGGGACCACTTACCAGCGGGAAGGTAAACGGCGTTTCCGTGTGCGGCTCTGGCTCGCCAGAGCAGCGATGTCACGCTGGCCACGTGACCCGGAAGTGTCTCCGGACAGCGCTGGCCCCTGGCCTCTTAAGTGAGATGGGCGCACAACCCCAGAGTCTGTCAAGACTGGCCCGTACGGGCAGGGGTACCTTTACCTTTACCTTTATAGTACTGTATTAGTTATTTTCAAATACTTAAATATTTTTAGGGTGTAAGACCCAATTAAAGCCCGTTATTTACATACAGTATTACAGTATTTACATACAGTATTAGGCATACTGTATTAACTTTATTAACTGTATTAAAGCATTAACTTTGAGATATTATTTTTATTTAATGAACCCTCAGCCTTATTCAAAGTAAGCTTAAATTAGCTATTTCACTTATTAATCAAAGTGCTATTACTGTGCGACAGCAATATTTTATGTTTTATTCTTTTAATGATAGTTTAGCATTTATTTAAATATCATTTCAGTCTTTTCAGAGCTATATATTCACTGCTCTGTAATAGTCTATAAGCATAATTGTTACTGTAAATTAAATTAGCTTTTTACGAAAATACCGTGCGTGTTTATGTTTTGTTTCTTTTTTCAAAGCCAAAAAGTGTTTCAGGCTTGTCGAGTTTCCCGGAGTGTGGAGTTATAGAGAGTCGAGTTTTCGGGGTTCTAATGTTGATCATATGACTCTAAAATACTTTTTAAAAACTTTAAAACTCACTAATTTTCATCTAAAATTTAGAAAACTTCCCGGGGCAGGACCCCGGTATGGGCCCCCCCAATATTTTTTATAAGTCGGCGCCCCTGGATAGGATACAGAAACCACAGTACTCTTCATCCCTCACGTGCTATGATAGTTCTTTCCCTTTACATCAGGAACACTGATGGGAACACTATAGTAGCAGCAACATATAGAACACGTCTATACTCAGTCTCATCTAATACACCTTTACAGTATATACCATTGGGTCTATATTAAAAACACTACAGGACAGAAACTACAGAAACTCACAAACAAAGGCATTCTACAAATGGAACATACATCCAAACTTAATAAATACATCTTCACATACTTGTCTTTTAATACCATTATTGCCGCTGAATATACTATTACAGGGGAAAAAGCCTTTTTTCAGGCAGTGTCTCATGCTCAGTTATCCAGTGATGCCAGTCTAGTGCTAGTGACATTATAATTGCTTCCATGGTAGCAAATTG
The DNA here is from genome assembly GCF_951804945.1 of Podarcis cretensis. Taxonomy (NCBI): domain Eukaryota; kingdom Metazoa; phylum Chordata; class Lepidosauria; order Squamata; family Lacertidae; genus Podarcis; species Podarcis cretensis. The sequence goes on along the minus strand of NC_137170.1, from coordinate 66,307,123 downwards.
TAAAGTCACAAACACTGATTGATTCATTTCATGCTGCCACAATTCAGAAGGGAAGGTCAGGCATTTTCTTTAATTAAGATAAAGAATTATTTATAAGTTTGAAGAGAATTCTTTTGCCTCGTTTTCATTTCACATGATAAAAAACCCCAGAAACCAGATTCTTTTATATTTTCAGAATGCTGGGAAATGCTACAAAGTGTCAGGGTTATTTAAGGAAGAAGAGAAACCAGTTTCAGTTTTATCTAATAAACTACTTGCACACATGATATAACTAACACTTACTACATTGGACGCTGTTTATGCAACACTTATCAATCAAATGTTATTTTTATTTATTTTGTCTTTTAAGAGGCATGAAATAAACTTACCAATAATATAAGCTTTTGATATTTCCTCTTCAGTTCTATCAAACTGTCCGATGGTTCTGCACCCAGAATGCTATACCAGTCCTTGTTTGGCAACTCTTCAAAAGTCATTGCATTCTAGTATCTGTTTTAATGAAAAGAACAAAAATTAGAAGGCAATCATGTTCTAAAAATTATTTTTATAATGCATAACTGCAAGCAAAAAACTGAGGCCTTGAACTCAGGACTGGTAATACAGGAGCTAAAATGGAAATTGCGGCTTTTGCCTTAAAGGAGTACAAGAATTCTTTCTAATAAGCACCGATATATATGTATCTATCAAAGACTCTGGGCAAGCATGTAATGAAAATCAAGATTCAGAGTTTCTCAAAAGAACAATTATTTGAATTGTGGCATCTCATTTTATCTAACTAGCTTTGTGAGCACTTCCATTGAAATTAATTAAGCTAGAGAAGGGTAAATAGATGAAGAACCAGTGTTAGAAACTGGGATACAAAAAGCTAGGAGCTAAATGGCTTCTGGGACCTGGGTTGTGGGCACCCAAACAGAATGTTTGTCACCATTACAGGGGGTCAGCAACACTTTTTATTTATTATTTTGATAGGCATGAACTAATACACAATTCACATGACACATTGTTAATATCACATTTTTAACAGAAATTGTTAATATGTGTTTAATTTGGTGTGCACAATAAAAATAATGGTACCATACTTCAGTTTTCAAAACACTCAACACTTTATTGTTGAACTCCTAAACATATTGTCTACCCTTAACATATACTTCGAGGCTTTAAAGCACATACATTTCAGTAATCCTTGAGTGTCAGCCAGATGCAAAAAAGGGCATCCAGACCTTTTGAGGTGCTTGCAAATGGAGAATCTTTAGGTGCAAAATGTGCCTGGTGCCCTGCCAATTTCGAACCTTGTGAAGAACTGCATCAAAAACTTATAATCCTCATATTACTGAAGACAATACTCCCAAACTAATCGGCAGAAGTATTGCAGAGCCTGGAAAAAACACTTAACAAGTAATATACAAAATAAACTTTTTAAAATCCAGCATTTAAGTTCACTACATCTGCTTTTTATATTTGGGGGAAAAAACTGTAATGAAGTACTGAAACAAACAAACTAACTAACAAATAAAGCTTTTTTAAATATTTATTTCACAGTGCATTAGCTGTGATTGAAGAACTTGCACTATTTTGTACTTTTGTTTCTTGAACAGTAATTTCTAGTTTTGAACTTGTCTTTCGAATTGTGTTTCTTGAACAGTAACTTCTAATTTTGAACCTGAAGGGACTTTGAAAGGGCTAACAATAGAAGTGTCTAAAGTAGCTCTTTGGATCCTAGACATTAAACACTTTTCTGGTAAAAGAACTCTAGGTGGTGTATATTACCAAGTACTAATCCTACTGAATTCAATGGTATTTACTCCTTAGGAAGCATGCAAGAGATTGCAGCATTACTTGTTGACTAGTACCACTTGGAATTACAGCCTTGAACAAACTTTCCCACCTTCCAAAAAAAAAAAAAAGAACAAAATACTGAAAAGCAAACAGAACCATCTTCCAATCTACTATGCCTAGGATAATGGAAATCCTGATGCCTCCCCTCAGTACAAGCACAAAATGCAATCAGTGTCAGGCAATGGCTAACAGCTCATTACATTAATGAACAGCAGAGAAAGAGAAAGCCTTTGTAATGTGCTGACATAATGACAGCTTCTCATTAACTATATACCAGAGAAAATCCAGGGCCAAGGAGACAACGATCCAAGGAACTGGAAGACAGGGGAATAAATATCCATGACTCTCGCAGCAATGGAGATACTTCATGGCCCTTGCAGAAGTCATTTCCTCAACCTGACATGGGCTTTCTGAACTGTTAAGGAAAACACATTTTCATGAAGTGCATTGAAGGACGGGGTAAGAAATGCTTGGTAAGCAACTGGTCCTTCAAAGAGCTTTGAAAATATATTTGGACTTCAATACCTTTCCTCAAAAAACCCTAATGATATTATTCAATAGCAGTACAGTGGAACCTCAGTTTTCGAACGTCTCCAACGAATGTTTCTGGCTTCGAATGGAGAAAACCCGAAAGTAACTGCTTCGGTTTTTGAATGATTTTCAGAAGCCGAACGTGCGGTGCAGCTTTCGTTTTGAGTTTTCCTGTTGTACTGAGGCTTCCACTTTCAGTTTCCGGTTTTTGAACATTTCAGAAGTTGAATGGTCTTCTGGAATGGATTACGTTCGAAAACAGAGGTTCCATTGTATAGTGTCACTCTGGGATAATACATCAAGTGATGGGACAGAAGCACTGGTAGCACTGTCTCCAGTTTTTACTGTACACATAGAATTTTAAAAGAAAGGGAACAACATGTGTGTTGTCCTGTATCAAAATGGAATCCGGGTAGCCCTCCATACATTTCAGCTGTCCTTTGTTGGCAACCAAAATTTTGTGGGGGCTAGGACCTGAAGGGGTATAGTCTTGTCCCTTATATAGTGCTGCTTCCCAGAATGGCAACCCAAGCCTGGAGCCAGGTAAGGGAAATCATTCCTGCAATTGTGTACAAAGCTTTGGTGGGTGGTGGAGACATACACCTGAAGGTGAACAACCTTTCAGCCCAATTTCTTCCACCTCTATTACACCTTTGCCAACTAAATACAAGGGCAAACAGTTGATAAGGATATGTCATTCGATCTGCGACTAATATAGTCTATCAGTGAAGGTTTATACCTCTCATCCCCTTCAGCCAATATTGAGTGGGGGCATGACAGCACTGATGGCTTTTTTTGGCATTTGTGTGCAGTCACAGTTTCTTTCGGCTCCACTGCCAGAATTACTACAGTCTTTCCCACACCCCACCAACTCAAAATACAGAATACCAGCCAATCAACCAGGTATTGTCCCTCACTCTGGTCCAACCAGTGCCTTCCTGGAATTCTGGTAAATAGTTGCAAAAAGGCTTCTCAGCTCTAGGAGTTCCTGGTGAGACAGATTCTTTAGATCCATTTCAATCTGGTTTCAGGCCTAGTTATAGGGCAGAAGGTCTTTGGATTCCTTGGTGAATGAACAATAACTGGAGCTGGGAAGGTGGAGTGTTCCTGTTGGTTTTGCTAGAGCTCTCAGCAACTTTTGATACGATTGACCAAAGTATTTTTCTGGGCCACCTTGCTGGGATAGGATTTGGCAGCACTGTTTTACAGTGGCTTCAGTTCATCTTGGAGAGACAAGCCCAAAAGGTGACACTGGGGGACTCCTGTTCAATGCCATGGCTGCTGGTCTATGATATCCCTCAGGGTTCTGTCCTCTCCCCCATTACATGAAATCACTGGGAGAGGTTGTCTGGAGTTTGGGGGTTCAGTGCCACCAAGATGTGGATGACACCCAACTCTATCTCTCCTTTCCATCTAAATCTGAGGAAGCTGTTTCAGTGATAAACAAGTGTCTGGTGTTAATAATGGGCTACGTAGCGCTACTTCTGAAAAGTGTTCAGAAACTTCAGCAGGTCCAAGATTCTGTGGCCAGACTGCTAACCAGAGCCAGGTACAGAGAGAACAGAAACTCCTTGTTACAACAGCTCCACTGGCTACCAGACCATTTCTGGACATAATTCAATGTCCTGGTTATGACCTATAAAGCCATATACAGTTTGGGCCCAGGCTATCTGAAGGACCATATCTCCCTACATGAATCTGCCCAGGGGAGGCCAAAAAGGACACAGATCTCAGGGCAGCTGCCTATTTATTAATAGGCATGTGTGTTCAATGTCATTTGATGAGCAAAATGTGAGGAGACTTCAGAGTGACTGGGAGATTTATTAAGCCCTTTTCTGACAAATAGAACAGGGAAAAAACAAAGAATCACAATCACAATAGTTTGGCTCTCCCTATTTCCAACTGAAATTTTGTGACTGGTACCAAGCAGGTGTGGCATAGAGATGGGAAGAGACATTTGATTTCCACATCTGTCATAGTCCTAGTACCTAAATGGCAACTCTCAACAAGAGTGACGGGAAGCGGCAAGTCTCCAGGACCGGATGGGCTGACTTCCAGGTACTACAAATCTTTGAAGGAGTGCTTATTACAACCTTTGAAGGAAGTCTGCAATGAAATTTTGGAAGGGAAAAGGGCGCCAGAGTCGTGGAAAGAGGCATATATCACACTTATACCGAAAACAGAGACTGAAAAGACTCAACTTAAGAACTACCATCCCATATCATTATTAAATGTGGATTACAAAATTTTTGCTGATATTTTGGCTAAAAGATTGAAAAAAGTATTGATGGAAGAGATTCATAAAGACCAAGCGGGCTTTCTCCCGGGAAGACACTTGTCTGACAATTTGAGGAATATAATTGATATTTTGGAAAAATTAGAAGTGAATATAAACACCAAAGCAGTTTTGATATTTGTGGACGCGGAGAAAGCTTTTGACAACATTTCTTGGAGTTTTATGAAAAAGAATCTACAGGGGATGGGGGTAGGGCAAGGGTTTGAAAATGGTATAGGTGCAATATATTCTGAACAGAAAGCAAAATTAATTGTAAATAATGTGGTTACGGAAGAATTTAAGATAGAAAAAGGGACACGACAGGGGTGCCCAATTTCCCCGTTGCTTTTTATATCGGTTCTGGAGGTCTTGCTGAACATGATTAGAAGAGACCAGTTGGTTAAAGGTATACAGGTCGGAGCTAAACAGTACAAATTGAGAGCATTTGCAGATGACTTAGTTTTGACACTACAGGAGCCAGAATCTAGTACTAAAAGAGTTTTAGACTTAATTCAAGAATTTGGTCAAGTGGCAGAATTTAAATTGAACAAGTTAAAAACTAAGGTTTTAGAGAAAAATTTAACACCAATTGAAAAAGAAAGGTTTCAGAATGAGACAGGTTTGACTTTGGTTAAGAAAGTGAAATATTTGGGGATTAATATGACAGCAAAAAATGTGAATTTATTTAAAGATAATTATGAAAAAGGTTGGACGGAAGTGAAAAAAGATTTAGAAATTTGGTCAAACTTGAAGTTTTCCTTGTTGGGACGAATTGCAGTTATAAAAATGAATGTATTGCCTAGAATGTTGTTTTTCTTCCAAACATTGCAAATTGTGGACAAGATGGACTGTTTCAAGAAGTGGCAGAAAAATATTTCTAGATTTGTCTCGCAGGGCAAGAAGCCCAGAATAAAATTTAAGATATTAACTGATGTAAAGGAAAGGGGTGGATTTGCCCTGTCAGACCTTAAACTCTATTATGAATCAGCAGCATTCTGCTGGTTGAAAGACTGGCTGCTTCTTGAGAACGCAGACATTTTGGACTTAGAAGGATTTAATAATGCTTTTGGGTGGCATGCATATTTGTGGTACGACAAGGTTAAAGTACATAAAGCATTAAAAAACCATATTGTCAGGAAAGCATTGTTTAATGTTTGGATAAGATACAAAGACTTATTGGAAAATAAAACCCCAAGGTGGTTGTCACCAATGGAAGCGAAAGCTTTTAAAAGACTCAATATGGAGTCCAAATGGCCAAAATATTGGGAAATTTTGGAGCAAGAGGGAGATAAATTGAAATTGCAGAGTTTTGAGAAACTAAAAAACAAAGTGCGAGATTGGCTTCATTATTATCAGATAATGGAGGCTTATAAATTGGATAAGAAAATTGGATTCCAGGTGGAAAAATCAAAATTAGAAACAGAATTGTTAGAACCCAAAACTAAGATTTTGTCAAAGATGTATAACTTGCTGCTGAAATGGAACACCCAGGATGAAACGGTGAAGTCTGCTATGATTAAATGGGCACAGGATGTTGGACATAATATTATGTTTGCTGACTGGGAACAGTTATGGACCGCCGGTTTGAAATTTACGGCATGTAATGCCTGAAGAGAAAATATAATGAAAATGATATATAGGTGGTACATAACACCAGTCAAGCTTGCAAAAATTTATCACTTGCCCGATAACAAATGTTGGAAGTGTAAAGAGACTGAAGGTACATTCTTTCACCTTTGGTGGACGTGCCCAAAGATTAAGGCTTTCTGGGAAATGATCTATAATGAACTGAAAAAGGTATTTAAATATACCTTCCTTAAGAAACCAGAGGCCTTTCTTCTGGGCATGGTCGGCCAATTGGTGCCAAAGAAAGATGGAACTTTTTTTATGTATGCAACAACAGCAGCAAGAATACTCATCACGAAGTATTGGAAGACACAAGATTTACCCACTCTGGAAGTATGGCAGATGAAGGTGATAGACTATATGGGACTAGCAGAAATGACCGGGAGAATCCGAGACCAGGGAAAAGAGTCGGCGGAAGAAGACTGGAAGAAATTTAAAGACTATTTGCAGAGGCATTGCAAAATTAATGGACATTAGAGGGATGTTGGACAGAAATTAAGTGGTTACCAGCTGTAATGTAAAGGTTGAGCAATAAGTTATAATAAGTTATAATAAGGATTTGCTGAGTTAAGAATTTGAACTGGAATACAAAAGGGGGAGGTGAGAGGAGGTCTGGGAAACAAGTTAATGGAAATAAGTAATGAAATTATATTTGTTTTAACTGTTTTTAATTTTGTATCTTTGTTACTTTTTGTTACTTTTTATTTTTTGTATTAATTTGGAAACTCTAATAAATATTTATTAAAAAAAAAAAGAGTGACGGGAAGCAACAAGGAAATTAAGGCTTCAGAACTATACCCACTTGTAATTAATGGAACTTACTTCTGAGTAGAGACAGGATCACACTGCTTAATCAAGACAAAAGAAATTAGCTCAGTTTGGGGTGACTGTTATAAAGGACTTCTTCGCATAGCATATTGTATGGTTTTGGCCACTGGTTTACACACCCTGTTAAAGGTAATTAGACAAAGCAGGGTTTGAGACCAAAGACCATTACTGTTGTTAGCCTTCACAAACTTAGCTTATTCAGAGGCACACTGCCTCTGAACCTGGAAGTTGCATGTAGCAATCAGCCGACAGATAATTTTCCTTCTGCAGGTTCAGAAGCAGACCAAAATATGCTGATGGAGAAAAACAATGGAAAAGCATTATTGGCCTTAAAACCTGCTTGTGAGCTTCATTATGTAACTGGTTACCATTGTGGGTAGCAGGATGCTACCCACAATTTTTGTTAACCTGTGAACAAAACACAGTGCTTCATAAACCTTAGCAAACACCACTGTTCTGGAGCATGAATCTTTTTATTCTGCATACTATACAACTGATGGGAAAATGATCAGTCTAAAAAAGTTTCCAGAGTTGCTTACAAAGTTAAGTAATGAGATTAGACAAGTGAAAATCATGTCAATAAATCTTTATCAAGGAGATGGGAAAAGACAGTAAGCACTGTTATAGTTTTATTTGTAGGCAGTGAGAAAGAGTGGAAGGAAGGGCCAGTGGCTGGAAATAAGTGGAGAAATAAGTGAGATGGTGGAGACAGGTGGAAAGAATGGAAACGGTAGAAAAATGAGTAGTGAAAATAGATCAGCATTATTCAGACCTGCTTAAATTTACCGGTATATACCACCCTTTATTCGAAAACCATGGGGTGGTTTACAACATAAAAACAAAACATATCAAAAGGAGTAGCCGGAGAAAACAAGAAGTGAATGGAGCTAAGAGAGGCTGGGGAAGAGCAAAGGGATGGGGCTGGGAAGGAACCAGAGGATGGATGAAGGTGAAGAGGGGAAGAATAGAGAGGAAGGCAGCGCAAGGATGTGCTCTGGCAGCCTCATAAATAGTTCCCCTCCAACCTGGCTCCCCGCTGCCGCAGGGCCTGTGCTGGTAACAGTAATATAATATAGCCTTAATGAATACAAGTAAAACAATAATGTGTTGAAAGGGATAAGCTGCCTTCCCTACTTTTTTTTGGTGTTCCCCACGGGAACATTTAGGCCTCCTACGGGCCTGCCATAACACACACAACCGGAATTTCACACAGCAGAGTAGTAGGGCACATATCTGAGAAGGCGAAGCGTCTCTCCTTCGTAAATAATAAATAAATAATAATAATAAAAAAATCATCTGTGACTCTTTGGCTGGCATTGCCGGAACAAGGGCCTCAGCGGCACACGGCAGCGGAGCCCTTCCTGGAGCGAGAGGACCGTGCATGCCCAAACTCACCCAACTGCCATTCCCCGAGCGATGCCGGGCCTCGTCGAGCGAAACGCCTCACGAAGCAGCAACTAGAAGCGGGGAAGCAACCAGTGGCCGCATCCGGCTCCGTGGATCTGTGCACCAGGCCGCCAGATAATCCTCGAGGGCGGGAGTGAGAGAGGGCGAGAACTTGCCGCGTTGGGTATAAAGCAGGAAGAAGGGCCGACTAACCTCATAGCGCTTCGTTGTCAGCAACGTTCCGGATGCGGTGCCTGTTTCCTACCCGGCCCCACATGTCGACGCACACGGAGGAAAGCGAGCCCGGCTGAGGAGAGACGCCGTCGTCATGGCGACCGAAGGCCGCTCGGAGCAGATGGAGAAGCCGCGGCGCTTTGTGAGTGAGCGTTTGTCTTCACGTTACTTAATTCTTCGTTTGGGTAGAATCGAGAGCCTCTCTTCTCCTACTCCCCCGCAGGGGCCTGGGCTTAGCTTTATCTCTTCCAGAGAAAATTTAAGGGAAGCTTCGCTTCGCCTTTTCTCGCTTCTTCGAGCAACGGGTCTAAGCGGGCGTTTAGCCCGCTCTAAATATTGCCTGTTTTCAGCACCCTTATCTCCAATCCGGAGACGCTGGAGGAGAAATTTGTATGGAGTCGCATTCCATATAAATTGCTGGGGGCGGGTGGGGAGGAGGCAATTCCTAAGCCCTAAGATAAGGAACATATGGAAACTAGGGGGGGGGGGCGGGGAGGAGGAGATAGGAATGCCCCTGTTTTTTCCTGAGCTACCTCACTTTAAAATAGCAAGAGTTCTGGGTTTAGAAAAGTAGAGCAAAACTTTTTGTTGTTGTTTTTGTCATAAGTTAGTTCTATTTAAGGACGTAGACTGGGGCCTTCTTTGGTTGCTATTCAGCCAAGTTTTATTCAGAATAGACCCACTGCAATGAACGGTCACGTTTGTTGATTTCAGTGGGTTTACTCTGAACGTTGAACGCCACCCTTTATGATCAAACAACACACAATGAATCAGACTTATGTGTAAATAAAGGCTCAGAGTGCAAATGTGTAAATGCCAATTTCCCTCCCTCTGCATCAATTTGATATTGTCACATCTACTAACACCATTTGTCATTTGTCGCTAGCATTCTGATTGGGCAAATGATGAACTGAGCTTGGAAGAGAGTAGCCCCAATGAGACCCTGGTGAAGGTGGAAATGGAAGACGTTTATCCTTGATACAGTTCTACGTATATTATGAGCCATTTAGTTTGTTAATGAAAGCAGCTAGGCAGGATTGATGTGCGCAGCAATCCTGTTTAGTGCTGAGTATCCTGTTTAGTGCTGAGTAAGGGACGCAGGTGGCGCTGTGGGTTAAAGCCTCAGCGCCTAGGACTTGCCGATCGAAAGGTCGGCGGTTCGAATCCCTGCGGCGGGGTGCGCTCCCGCTGCTCGGTCCCAGCGCCTGCCAACCTAGCAGTTCGAAAGCACCTCCGGGTGCAAATAGATAAATAGGGACCGCTTACCAGCGGGAAGGTAAACGGCGTTTCCGTGTGCGGCTCTGGCTCGCCAGAGCAGCGATGTCACGCTGGCCACGTGACCCGGAAGTGTCTCCGGACAGCGCTGGCCGCTGGCCTCTTAAGTGAGATGGGCGCACAACCCCAGAGTCTGTCAAGACTGGCCCGTACGGGCAGGGGTACCTTTACCTTTACCTTTTTATGGGAATGCTGCCTGCAGGATTGCTCTCCCTTCGTATTGGCTGATGTGAAGGTGAAGTTGTCCTGCTTTGTGCTGGGTCCTTAATTTGCACAGTTCTTCAAAGTGTCCTGACAACCAGCTGGGTGTTGGACACTTCCCTTACCTGTATGACATCAGGTGTAGAGTGGGTGGTCATGGCTTGCTCAAAATGACCTCACAGGCCAAATGAAGAAGTCTGGAGGGCCAAGATTTGCCCAAGGGCCGAATGTTCCTCATCCCTGATCTAGAGATACAAACATTCACTTCAGGAACAGAGGGTCCCTTGCGTTGCCTCAGGGAACAGTACAACCCCATAAAAGGTTGAAGGCAGACTTAATTTACAAACAGTAAATTGATTTTTAACGTAATTTAAAGTAAACACCGTAAACACAGGGAATACTGTCCCTGTGGGAAATGTGATTATCTTTTTTAAAAGGTGATGAAGCAGAAACAGCCACTGAAGTACTGGTGTCAGTTCAAAATGTTGTTAATGTTGAATTTGAACTGGGAAATTGGTTGGCCAGGTGATGCAAAATGTTATTCATTAGTATGAAATCCCCTTTAAAGATGAGATTTCTGTGACATTTGTCTTCCCTGCAAATGATGATAAACATTGGGGTCAAAAGAAACAAATCATTAGGGTGTTGCCACAGCCAAGTGTATATTCCTGTGGGCATTACAACTTCCCACATGGACTTGATGCTGACCTGCAGCTTGTGAATGCATAGTCAAGTGTCATATACACAGCGTCTTGCTTCTGAGACATTTATTTGTGGGTGTCTCTCAGTGAATTGTCACATGTTATGTTGGTCACAAATCATTTTCCATAAAACCTTTTTTCTACTGTTTCCACTAATCTCTACCATATGCTTGACACACAGAACTGCTTCCAAGTTCTGCTGGATCTCTTAGCGGCCTTTGGTACCATCAACCATGACATCTTTCTGGACCGTCTAGAGGAACTGGGGGCACTGTTATATAGCAGTTCTGCTCCTTCCTCCTGGGCCACGTCCAGAAAGTGGTGTTGGGTGATGAGTGTTCAGACCCCTGGGCTCTCACTTGTGGGGTGCCTCAGGGTACCGTCCTCTCCCCCATGCTTTTTAACATTCATATGAAGCCACTGAGAGAGATCATCAGTGGGTTTGGGCTGGGTGTTTATCAGTATGCAGATGATACCCAGCTCTACCTCTCTTTTAAATCAGAACCACTGAAGGCAGCAAGTGTCTTGTGTGAGTGACTGGAGGTAGTTGGAGGATGGATGGCAGCTAATGGAGTGAGGCTGAATCCTAACAAGACAGAAGTACCGTTTTGGGGTTTCAGGAGGCGGGCAGGTGTGGAGGCGGGCAGGTGTGGAGGACTCCCTGGTCCTGAATGGGATAACTGTGACCCTGAAGGATCAGGTGCGCAGCCTGGGAGTCATTTTGGACTCACAGCTGTCCATGGAGGTGCAGGTTAATTCTGTGTCCAGGGCAGCTATCTACCAGCTCCATCTGGTTCGCAGGCTAAAACCCTACCTTCCCGCAGACTGTCTCGCCAGAGAGGTGTATCCTCTAGTTATCTCTCGCTTGGACTACTGCAATGCGCTCTATGTGGGACTATCTTTGAAGGTGTCCTGGAAACTACAACTAATCCAGAATGTGGCAGCTGAACTGGTGACTGGGAGTGGCCGCCAAGCCATATAACACTGGTCCTGAAAGACCTACATTGACTCCCAGTACGTTTCCAAGCACAATCAAAGTATCGGTGCTGACCTTTAAAGCCCTAAATGGCCTCGGCCCAGTATACCTAAAGGAATGTCTCCACTCCCATTGTTTAACCTGGACACTGAGGTCCAGCTCTGAGGGCCTTCTGGTGGTTCCCTCTGTGAGAAGTGAGGTTACAGGGAACCAGGCAGAGGGCCATCTTGGTAGTAGCGCCCACCCTGTGGAACTCCCTCCCATCAGATGTCAAAGAAATAAACAACTATCTGACTTTTAGAAGACATCCGAAGGCAACCCTGTATTGGGAAATTTTAAATGTCTAATGTTTTACCATTTTTTATGTGCTGTAAGCTGCCCAGAGTGGTTGTGGAAACCCAGCCAGATGGGCGGCGCATAAATAATAACATTATTATTATTATTATTATTACTTGTTCATGAAACATTAGCTTTATATGTAAATTGCTGCAGATGGATATTTTTCTGATTCATACTTTTAGAGAGAAGAGTCAATCACCCATCTCCTACGACCCTTCTGAGAAAAACCCCACTCCACCCTCCCACTATATATAAGGGTCTGGTGACTTCTGCTTCAGTGTATCTGAAAAAGTGTGCATGCACACAAAAGCTTATACCCAGAACCAACTTAGTTGGTCTCTAAGTTGCTACTGGACAATTTTTAATTTTTTTAAAGTAAAGTTATCCAAGTTTCAGACAAATTATTGGGATTGCAAAACTATTATGTTGATCTCATCTTTTAAAATACAATAAAAAGAAAGCTTTTAAAACACTTCATTATTTTTGTAATATCAAGCCACCAACAGACAAATTGTTTAATGTTACTTGGATTTCTCCATTGATTTTTATGGCAGTTAAGCACTTCTGTCCCTCGGGATATTTCAAAATAACTTCTCAATGTGTACCAAGAAATGGCCTTTACAGACAGTGAAATGGTTCTCTCTTTCCTGTTTATATCTGTGTCTCTGCCTCCTCCTACATTTCCAACCAAACCATTCAATTTTTTTCTGTCCATTCAGTTTTCAGAATTCTCCCCTGCTTCTCAACAAACAGTATTCTGAGGGCACTATACATGTTAAGTCCTCACTGGGCTGGGTTTTTTTATTTATTTTGGGGATGGGGTGTTCCACCTTAGGGGTTGTTCTAAAGGTGTGTGTGTGTGTGTGTGTGTGTGTGTACACACACACACAGGGTCAACCTCAGTGTTACCCTGAATTGGCTGACAACTCCCTCTTGTATGTGGTGGTTTGGCTAAAGTGATGACAACTCAATTATTTGATTATTGTGTCACTTCCATTTCATTCCTTTACACAGGGATGATGCTAAATACAGTAAATAGTTAGTGAAAGTATTAATAGCAGTAATAATAGTACCAGATTTGCCTGCCCTGATAATAAATTATGTGGAGGTTCCCTAGTAAATTTATTTGATAAACAGGAATCCCCTGACTGAAGGGCAGGGAAGTATTGAGACAGGAAGACTCAAGTCTATGTTGCCCAAATGCACAGAGAGCAGCTTTCTATAGAAGTAACGGGATGCTTCTGTGCACATGGATCTCAGGTCAGTAGATGCCATGTGGAAGTAAGTCACATTGAAAATAATGTGAATTATTTACATGTTAAGTGCGAAACTATCATAATAAAATCAAGCTGCATGAGCGATACATGTTTCCTAAGTCCACAAAAATGTATACAGTGTCTAGGGAATTATTTAGGCAGATACTGTATTGTTTAAAATACATTGCAGGACACATTCAGTGCAGTCTTTTGTAGCTCATTAGCAATTTCTTTAATGAGTTTCTTTTTTAGTGATAGATAGTTAAAGTAACAGACAAGTGACAGATTGTTTGTCTTTAATGATTTCCCTATTTCAGGCCCATTACAAAGCAATTAGAAATCTGACAGCATTTTCACTCTGCATTACTGATTATCTAAAGTGATGAGAAACTAGAGGTGATGAATATTAATTGTATATTTTCATATGATTATCATAAATTATTACCTTGTCTAATGTGCTGCAGGTGAATTAAGAGCAAAAAGAGGAAATTCAGTCAGTTATGATAATTCAAAAGATAGTATGGTTTGGTTTATGCCGTTGTCAACAGTGCCAATTTTTCTATATATTTTCCATTGAAACATCTACTTCTTAACCTGAATTCAAGATGCAACATTAATCAGATGTTAAGTCAGTCTAGCAGTAGGCTATTATTTTATTATTTTAGTAATAATTGTTTTAAACTTGCTTGCATTTATATATAAATAAAAATTGATATTACAACATAAATTTCATGAAGCATTGCATGGATAAAAACCTAAGTTTGCTGTTTAAAAGTAGAAATCACCAATTAAATACATTCCAATAATTTTGAACCATGGAATGGATTAATTGTGTGTTTACATAATAATATAGTTGCTGTGTAGAATAACGTTAGAAATGGTAACCTTATAGTAGAATTTTATACTTGCCTACTCAGACGTAAGTTCTATTGGTTTCAATGGGGCTTACTCCTAGGTATGTGTTTAGGATTGCAATCTCCATCACACAGTAACTTTATGAGTTTGTATAAAGATGACAACAATTCAAATGATTTGGTATCAAACATTTATCAATGTTTATCTACTAGAACCTTAAGATGATTGAGAGATGATTTAAGAGAAAATTAGAGGCATTGCTGGAAGGTTCACATTCAAAAGAAAAATGGAAAATTATTTTTACATGTGGCTCTGCTTCCAAGGAGAATAGTTATTGTCTTATATAAGTGGTACTTAGCAATGGGAAAATAATGAAATGCAAAATTTAAAAAGAATGAAGGTACTTTTTTACCACAGGTGCCTGATTTTATTCACCATCCCCTCACATTTATATTAACAAAGTTTAATTGGTAAAGAAAATGTTAATCTTATTAAATAGTTGCTGCTTATAGTAAAATATTATTGGTTCTAATAGTGTTAAACTTAGTTTTTCTTTATGCTGTGTAAACTACCCTGTGACATATGAATTAGTAGAGAATATAAAGGTAAAGGGACCCCAGACCATTAGGTCCAGTCGTGGACGACTCTGGGGTTGCGGCACTCATCTCGCTTTACTGGCTGAGAGAGCTGGTGTACAGCTTCTGGGTCATGTGGCCAGCATGACTAAGCCACTTCTTGCGAACCAGAGCAGCGCACGGAAACGCCGTTTACCTTCCCGCTGGAGCGGCACCTATTTATCTACTTGCACTTTGACGTGCTTTCAAACTGCTAGGTTGGCAGGAGCAGGGACCGTGCAACGGGAGCTCACCCCGTCACAGGGATTCGAACCGCCAACCTTCTGATCAGCAAGTCCTAGGCTATGTGGGTTTAACCCACAGCGCCACCCGGGTCCCACAGTAGAGAATATAGTAACCTGCAAAAACCCACTAGTTCCTCCTAATGGAAACCTAAATGTCATGAACTGGCAGGACAGTGGGGAGGAGGAAGAGGATCCTGGCAAGGGGTGTAGCCGGGGCTGGGACACACTGGGGCAAGCTGGGGGTGGGGAAGGGAAGGTTGGTGTAGGAAGTAGCCACAGGGTGACGGAGGATGACGAAGGGATGTGGGTCAGTGCACAGGAACCAGAGCAGCAGGACCCATCACCAGGGCCAGAGGGGGCCCTGTCTCCACAAACAAGGTAGGCTCTGAGTCATGGGGAGCAATAGGCAAAGGTGAGGCAGGCAAGGCCCACAACCCAGCTCCCTTGCTGGTCAGGTGGGGCTCACTAGTTCTGAGAGGAGATGTTTGATTCCTCAGCTGGAGTAGGCTCAGAACAACTGAGGGTCACATGCCTCATCAAGCCCAGAGGCTGCAATCAGCATTCAGAGTATAAAAGGGCAGCAGAGCTGAGGTGATGTGTCTGCTCAACTGTCCATGTTAATGGGCCTCAGCTTGGGTGCTCCTGGATCTCTGTGGGACTTTGGACATGTGGTTTGACCCCAGACTAGGGACTCAACATACTGATTCACTGCTAGGTAGGCCAGGGATTCAGGACACTAAAATAGCATCCTTATGGTGCAACATAACTCCCCATTGCAGCACAAAGGGTGGGGGTTGAATGGGATGGAGGTCTTCCTGTGCCACACCCAGAACTAGCCTCCACCCAAAGAATGATGCTAGCATTAATCCACTGATGAGAGCTCCCCTTTCCATCTAGTGAAAGAGTGGGTAGCTGAGCTTCCTGCCCCGCCCCCCGTGGCTTCCTGCAAAAAGCCACAAAATAGGGTTTTCTGTTAGAGGGGATGAGCTGGCCCAGAATCTGCTAGATCTCAAACCAACCCCACTTGATGGCTTTGGGGTCACTTTGGGCCTGATCACTCAGTCAGTGTCAGGCTTTTTGCAGACCCACACACCTCCTGCCCCAGCCAGCCTAAGCAATAGGACTGTGGATGTGGCAGTGACCCTGCTGTTCCATCACACCTTACTAGTGCTTAGCTAGGATTTGGATGGCACCCTTAATGAATGAATGGTTAAGTATATTGTGGACTATAGCCAAATTGATTATGTCTACCTATTTTATGTAAAACTAATAAGAGATCGATTCAGTTTGATTTTGAGTCTTTCCTTTGTTTTTGGGATTCGGAAATTATTTTACTGTTAATTCTTTTCATGTGGCAATTTCAAGTTTTAATTTTTATTATACTTACTAGAATTGTTACTGATGCTGCAATAGGAGCAAGTCCCTTTGAACTTGGTGGGGCTTCTGCATAGACATGTACAGGATTTCTGTGTAAAATGTTTTTTAAAACCCCAAGTATTAATATATTGTTGATCCTCTGCAGCCTATTCTTAAACAGTGTGTCATTGCTGTTATTCAAGTTGATTTGAATGAAATGTTCAGATAATGTTTTGTCAGGTAGTGCATAAATTGCTCGTTAAACTCCAGACAGCAACTGCTTTTTAATCAGGTTCTAATTGTTCAGACAGAGACATAAAAATGTCTGGCATTTTCATTCTACTTCTTGCTTATAAGCTGTAGTATTATGCTCAGGCAGATTCCAAAGCAAGTCAATATTTTTTTTACTGTAGCAGTCTAAAATTGCAGCGCAACATATATATATATATGTATAATTTATATATATCATATATCTTTTTTAGTAGTACTGCCAATATGGTCCGTTTACTGAACCTTTCCAACCTTTATACAGAGAATTATAACCAAGGAAATGAATATACAGTTCCTTGGCAATTTTGTGTATTTGTCACATAATCCATATGCATGGCAGTAAGCGTGGGTGGGTGTTGCTTATGCTGGAGATAGGCTGTGTATGAAAGTATTCTGCATTCTAGGAGTATAAAAAGTTTTAAGTGTGTTGTAACATGCAATATAAAAGTGTGACACTAGATGGCGATGGTGAGCTATGGCAAATTAAAGCTTTTTTAAAAAAGTTTTTTTAAAAAAAAATAGCAATTTTTGCAGCATTTTTTATATGTGTGTAGATTGCACCTCTGTGTATGTAATGATGACTAGCTGAAATTCAACAAGGGGGTGTTCCATTTTTGAAACTCATTGAACCACCAGAGGAAAGAGTGCTGCTTCTGAGTGTAGGGTCATAGCATGTCATTTCACAGAAAATGTGCAAAAATTATCAAGAGCTGTAGGCATCTAGCACAGCCTTTTAGCTGAATCTCAAATGTCAATACCCAGCCCCTACTTTCTTACAGGAGAACATCTCCATTGCAACCTGAATTGCAGCATTGTTGCCTTCCTCGATACAACTATGAATTCTAGGATAGTTTTGATTTCAAAGAGAGAAGGCATACTGCTACACAGGTATAGGTAATGGAGTATTCTCTCTGTGCTAACCTGCTTTTATTAGCCTGCTTACTTGCTAATTAAGCAAATGTTTTCAGGTTTGAAAAGATTTTAATGTTCAAAGGTCTTCAATACCATGCCTCTCAGCTGGTCTCAGGATGGAACTTAGAGGAGAGTGTAGCAGCTGGAGTTTGACATTACCAGAACCAGTGGGCTTGTCACTCTCTGACCAGTCATGTTTCCTGTCCTTCTAGGTGAGAATGTGCACTAGTGGTTTAATATTTCGACTGCGTCAGACCAACACGGCTAGCTACCTACTCTTGCTTCGAACATAGCCTAATTATTTTTAACATCTCTTGCAAGCCTGAGCTCATTCTGAGCTTTGGCCCGCCTGACATGCACCCTGCAACTGTCATTCTAACACACCCTAATGTAATGAAGAGACCGAGCAGAGAATATATGAAATTTGGAGTCACAGGCAACTTTGGATGAAACCCCTGCAGCAACCCAAGAAGCAGTGTGGAGTTTCTGCCTCATCCCACTCCACATTCTCTCTATGCTTCTAAACTGGCCACTTGGTTAGTCAGAGAAACTATAGTTGGTAACATGGATCACTGCCTTGCCGTGGCGAAGGGGCTTGAAGAACTCAGAGAAGCTATGAACTATGCCGAGCAGGGCACCCAAGATGAACAGGTCATAGTGGAGAGATTTGACCAAACGTGATCCACCTGGAGGAGGAACCGGCAAGCCACTCCAGTATCCCTGCCAAGAAAACTCCATGGAGAAAGACAACAGGCATATAAAAGTTATGATGCTGGAAGATGAGCCCCTCAGGTCGGAAGGCGTCCAACATGCTACTGGGGAAGAGCGGAGGGCAAGTACAAGTAGATCCAGAGCTGATGAAGCGGCTGGGCCAAAGCCGAAAGGACGCTCAGTTGCGGATATGCCTGGAAGCGAAAGGAAAGTCCAATGCTGTAAAGAAAAATATTGCATAGGAACCTGGAATGTAAGAACCATGAACATGGGTAAGTTGGAGGTGGTCAAAAATGAGATGGCAAGAATAAATATTGACATCCTGGGCATCAGTGAACTAAAATGGACAGGAATGGGTGAATTCAGTTCGGATGACCATCATATCTACTATTGTGGGCAAGAAACCCGTAAAAGAAATGGAGTGGCCCTCATAGTCAACAAAAGAGTGGCAAAAGCTGTACTGGGATGCAATCTCAAAAATGATAGAATGATCTCGATACGAATCCAAGGCAGACCTTTTAACATCACAGTAATCCAAGTTTATGCACCAACTACTGGTGCTGAAGAAACTGAAATTGACCAATTCTATGAAGACTTACAACACCTTATAGAAGTGACACCAAAGAAGGATGTTCTTCTCATTATAGGGGATTGGAATGCTAAAGTAGGGAGTCAAGAGATAAAAGGAACAACTGGCAAGTTTGGCCTTGGAGATCAAAACGAAGCAGGGCAAAGGCTAATAGAGTTCTGTCAAGAGAACAAGCTGGTCATCACAAACACGCTTTTCCAACAACACAAGAGACGACTCTACACATGGACATCACCAGATGGGCAGCATCGAAATCAGATTGATTATATTCTCTGCAGCCAAAGATGGAGAAGCTCTATACAGTCAGCAAAAACAAGACCTGGAGCTGACTGTGGCTCAGATCATCAGCTTCTTATAGCAAAATTCAAGCTTAAACTGAAGAAAGTAGGAAAAACCACTGGGCCGGTAAGATACAATCTAAGTCAAATCCCTTATGAATACACAGTAGAAGTGAGGAACAGGTTTAAGGATTTAGATTTGGTGGACAGAGTGCCTGAAGAACTATGGATGGAGGCTCGTAACATTATACAGGAGGCAGCAACGAAAACCATCCCAATGAAAAGGAAATGCAAGAAAGCAAAGTGGCTGTCCAATGAGGCCTTACAAATAGCGGGGGAGAGAAGGCAAGCAAAATGCAAGGGAGATCCTGAAACATACAGGAAATTGAATGCAGATTTCCAAAGAATAGCAAGGAGAGACAAGAAGACCTTCTTAAACAAGCAATGCAAAGAAATAGAGGAAAGCAATAGAATGGGAAGAACCAGAGATCTGTTCAAGAAAATTGGAGATATGAAAGGAACATTTCGTACAAAGATTTCCATAATTAAGGACAAAAGTGGAAAGGACCTAACAGAAGCAGAAGACATCAAGAAGAGGTGGCAAGAATACACAGAGGAATTATACCAGAAAGAAACGGATGTCTCATATACCCCAGGTAGTGTGGTTGCTGACCTTGAGCCAGACATCCTGGAGAGTGAAGTCAAATGGGCCTTAGAAAGCACTGCAAATAACAAGGCCAGTGGAAGTGATGGTATTCCAGCTGAACTATTTAAAATTTTAAAAGATGATGCTGTTAAGGTGCTACACTCAATATGCCAGCAAGTTTGGAAAACTCAGCAGTGGCCAGAAGATTGGAGAAGATCAGTCTACATCCCAATCCCAAAGAAGGGCAGTGCCAAAGAATGCTCCAACTATCGCACAATTGCACTAATTTCTCACGCTAGCAAGGTTATGCTTAAAATTCTACAAGGAAGGCTCAAGCAGTATGTGGACCGAGAACTCCCAGAAGTGCAAGCTGGATTTAGAAGAGGCAGAGGAACCAGAGACCAAATTGCAAACATGCGCTGGATTATGGAGAAAGCTAGAGAGTTCCAGAAAGACATTTACTTCTGCTTCATTGACTATACAAAAGCCTTTGACTGTGTCGACCATGGCAAACTATGGCAAGTTCTTAAAGAAATGGGAGTGCCTGATCACCTCATCTGCCTCCTGAGAAATCTCTATGTGGGACAAGAAGCTACAGTTAGAACTGGATATGGAACAACTGACTGGTTCAAAATTGGGAAAGGAGTACGACAAGGCTGCATTTTGTCTCCCTGCTTATTTAACTTATATGCAGAATTCATCATGCGAAAGGCTGGGCTGGATGAATCCCTAGCCGGAATTAAGATTGCCGGAAGAAATATCAACAACCTCAGATATGCAGATGACACAACCTTGATGGCAGAAAGTGAGGAGGAATTAAAGAACCTTTTATTGAGGGTGAAAGAGGAGAGTGCAAAATATGGTCTGAAGCTCAACATCAAAAAAACGAAGATCATGGCTACTGGTCCCATCACCTCCTGGCAAAGAGAAGGGGAAGAAATGGAGGCAGTGAGAGATTTTACTTTCTTGGGCTCCATGATCACTGCAGATGGTGACAGCAGCCACGAAATTAAAAGACGCCTGCTTCTTGGGAGAAGGGCAATGACAGGCCTAGACAGCATCTTGAGAAGTAGAGACATCACCTTGCCAACAAAGGTCCGTATAGTTAAAGCTATGGTTTTCCCAGTAGTGATGTATGGAAGTGAGAGCTGGACCATAAAGAAGGCTGATCGCCGAAGAATTGATGCTTTTGAATTATGGTGCTGGAGGAGACTGCAAGAAGATCAAACCTCTCCATTCTGAAGGAAATCAGCCCTGAGTGCTCACTGGAAGGACAGATTGTGAAGCTGAGGCTCCAGTACTTTGGCCACCTCATGAGAAGAGAAGACTCCCTGGAGAAGACCCTGATGTTGGGAAAGATGGAGGGCACAAGGAGAAGGGGGCGACAGAGGACGAGATGGTTGGATAGTGTTTTCGAGGTTACCAGCATGAGTCTGACCAAGCTGCGGGGGGCAGTGGAGGACAGGAGTGCCTGGCGTTCTCTGGTCCATGGGGTCACGAAGAGTCGGACACGACTAAACGACTAAACAACAACAACATATTCCTGCAAAGCATGTGTGAATGTATTGCATGACTGAGAGCTCTTTGTTAAATAAAATTAATACATGTCTCTGTGCACTCCTCCAATCTTGGGTTGCATTCATGACAGCTAGATGTTCCTGTCACTGCCTGTAGTTGTGAACACCCAGAGCTTGTTGCTCTGTGTGCTGTGGCTGACTTTGCTGTTTATAGATTCAGGTAGGTAGCCAGGTTGGTCTGACGCAGTTGAAATATAAATCAGTAAATAAATAAATAAATTGTCCAGTAGCACCTTAGAGACTAAGTTTGTTCTTGGTATAAGCTTTTGTGTGCATGCTTATACCAAGAACAAACTGGTTCACCAGAAGCGGTTTAGTCATGCTGGCCACATGACCCGGAAGCTGTCTGTGGGCAAACGCCAGCTCCTTTGGCCAGTAAAGCGAGATGAGCGCCACAACCCCAGAGTCGTCCGCAACTGGACTTAATGGTCAGGGGTCCCTTTACCTTTACCTTTAAGATGCTACTGGACAATTTGCTGTTTATATCGGTCCTTTCCCTCCTTCAGTGGGTCTTTAAGCGTTGCTCCACAGGAGATACTGTGCTCTTTCTGCAGGCCTTTCCACAAGGAAGCTGTTTAGGTGTTGTGCTATATGGCCTCCTCTTCCTTCCCTTGTGTGTTGCGATGAGTTGTGTGTAGTATAAAGGGTGTGATTCGTGGGTGCTGGCAGTGCTTCCAAGGTTTCTGGGACTGTGGCTCTTGTTATTCCATTCTGCGCTTTTCTGGAGCAGTGTGTTTTCCCTTAGTGTTCTGGGCTAGACGAGTGTAAGACATGGCAGACATATTGCCATTGTAGCGCGTATATCTCTCCCCCTGGCATATTAATAGTTTTTTTTTTGTTTTTTTTAATAAATTTTTTATTAGGTTTTCACATTTTATACACACACACACAACAAAAACAAAAACAAAAACAAAAACAAAACATATATAATTTCATACTCTTACCTTCTTTACCCTCTTTCCTTGACTTCCCCCCACCCCCTCTTCATACATCCCAATTCCAATAATTAATTCAGCAAGTTCTTATCTCTCATCTTTAACATATTATTATTATTTTTAAAACTTAACTCTTTTTACTTATCCACATTTAACTTATCCAATTCTCTTATAAACATTAAATCTTTTTTCTAAGGTCGACCTAATTTCTCTCCCACGAATTTCTCCCTTTATATTTTAATTAATTATATGTCATAATGGCCAAATACAAAAATCATAAAATTTTAAAATTCTGTTCTCCCCTCCCTCCCTACCCCGGTTTCCATCCCTTATGTCCACAGAAACAGTTCCTAGCCCGGATTCCTCACATCCGAGGCCTTCAAGTCTCTGTCAGTCTCTCTCCGCCGATTTTGTTGGTAACCCTTTTTGTTGGTCCTCAGGTCTCGAAGGAGTTCAGTCGCAGTCACACCAAGTTTTCTTCCATCCAAAATACTTAAAAGCAGTTGCTGCAAAAGGTCAGCTGCTCTCCCATACTCAAAGAGGAAGTCCCAATCATATTTCTTTATTCTTTTAAATTCCAGTATTCCAGGTACTCCAGGGACTTCCTCCTTCATCTTTCTCATCTTTCGCAGATTTGTAATCCGAAGATCTTCTTCTTTGTTTCCTGACAATATAGGCTTCTGATTGGTATTTTCCTTTTCCGCTCCTTCTTTCCTCTCCACCTGTTCCAAAAATGTCTCTTCTGGTTCAGCTGCAGATTTCTTATTAGTCAAATCCTTTATGCATTCAGCAGAGTTGTTTGTTTTAGAATTCAAGGTCATAAGTTCTTTGTTCATAGCCGTACACTGCTCTTGCAGGATTCCCACGAGAAAAAACATTTTTTCTATCTCTGCCAGTAACTTTCCCTCTGCAGCCATTGTAATGTCTCTAGTTCCCCCTAGGGGGATTCCAATTACTTGATAGTCCTTTTCCAACAGTCCGTTACTTATTGTTTATAGCTACGTTGTTTCCAACCACCTCAGTTCAAATGCAACACTTTTAATTCAGAGAGTTATTAAGTAACAAAGTTCTTAACTTTAACCGCCCGTTTGACAGCTCCTTTGACAGCTGTCAAACTCCTTATTCTTTTTCCTCCGGCTTACGCACAGGACACTCCCGGGTTCGGGGGGGGGGGGGGTTTACACAAAAGCTTCCAAAATTCCTCACTTTGTCTCCAGCACAAAGACTTCTTCTGTCAAATTCATTGAAGTATCTTTTATCTGACACCAAAAACAATACTCTCCATCTTAGTTCTCCAATCCTTGCTTTAGATCGTTTGTAGGTAGGGGGGGTGCGGACTTCCCTTTAGCACATCCCCCGATTGTACCGAATTCAAAGGTATAAATTTTAAAGTCCAGATTCCAATCTACTCACGGGTTGTTTATTTTCCAGTCCGAATTTTGAGAAAAAAGTCAGCGCTCTCCGGCCATGGCTCGCGGCTACGCTCCACTGAAGTAGCGGTCTACTCACAGCACCACGCCGCTCCCCGTACCCTCTCCGTAGCCTTTAAAAAGGCTCTTCGTGGGTCGGGGAAGGCGCTTAAAGGTGCCCGCCGAGTCACCAAGTCCGCAGGCTTCCGCGCCTGCGGTTTCTAAGGGTCCCCGCGTTGCCGGCGCGGTAAGACCCGTCCTCAGCAGAGCCGATTCCCTCCGGAGCTCGGAGGGAATCCGCCATTAATCCGATCGCGCTAACCCAGAAGTCTCCCTGGCATATTAATAGTTAGGATTGCTCTGTAAATATGAGACCTGCATCAGAAAATAGGCATGTTTAATGTCACTATGATTACTTGTTACCGCAAGCTGCAATGCAACATTTAAAGACAACAGAGCATTGAGAATGTTGTATTTGCTGCTTGTAAGGACAATATTTCACAGTTTACATTAAAAACATATTTGTGAGAAAAGTAATTATCCAAAGATTATTAGAAGTTTGGATATTAAGATTATCTGTTTAATTTTTAATTGGCTTTTTTCAAGATAATTGGGTTTATTCCCATGTGTTTGTGAAAAAGGGGCAATGGGCTAATTGGCTTTGATGACATATATTCTTCAGAAAATATGAAGTAATTCTGACATTCTTAACATTTGTCTGGTTATATAGTTTCTTTTAAAAATATAAACATATTTTGCCAGATATAAATAGCAGGTCATTTACAGTTCCTTGAATGTCCTTCATTATCTCTTACCCTTACTATTTGACACTGAACTGAACACATCTATACTGTGTATTGTCAGTTATTATCTTTTGATACATTTCTGAAGTCAGGTGAAACTTCCATTTTGAACCATGTAAACTTTGAATGATGACATCAGAGTAGAATATTTTGTATTATAGTTTGGTGTATTATTTCCTTTGGATTCCAATAGTATCTAGCTTGTTTTATTTCACAGCCATTCAAACTCTTGAAGTGATATTGTTGCACTGAAGTGAATGCAACCAGTGTGCAAGATTTTGGAGTGTGTGGCAGTGCTGTTGTGTCAGCTCAGGCAGTCTTGGATGAGACAGGATATTTAGATCCATTCTATTCTGGCTTACAACCTGGGTTCAGGGAAGAAACTGCCCTGGTTGCTCTTATGGAAACTTATGCTGCCAAACAGATGTGACAAATGTGACCCTATTGTTTCTCTTGGAACCTGGCAACTTTCTTTGTTAATATTGTTACTTTTACCCCACATGTCCTTGAAAGAGCTCAAGGTAGTTATAGCGTTCATCTCCCACCCCCATTTTATTCTGACAACAACCCTGTTAGGTAGGTTAGGCTGAGAGATTGTGGCTAACCCAGGGTCACCCAGCGAGCTCCATGGCCAAGTCAGGATTTGAACCTTGGTCTCCCAGGTCCTAGCTCAGCACCTTACTGCACAATACTGGTTTATACCATTGACTATGGTATCCTTCTGGACCATGTCCGCAAGATGGGTCTTGGAAGCATGGTGTTACACAGTCCTTCCTAATGGACGGAAGATGGTGCTGGGAAGCTTTTGTTCCACCCATTGGTCACTGACATTTAAGTTCCTGTCTTGTCGCTTGTACTTTTCAACAACTACATGAAACCACTGGGAGTTGGGAGTTACTTCCGGGTTGCCGCGGAGCGCAAGCCGAAAGCGCTCAACCTGAAGCACATTCAACCCAAGGTATGACTGTAGATAGATAGATAGATAGTTAGGCATTCTGAACCTTATTGTGCGTCTAAGATCCTAGACTTTACATTGCTGTCACATGATAGATTTTATACATGTTGCTGTACGTTGTAGTGTCATAATAACCAATGGCATAATTGGCTCTCTGAAGAAGAGTTGGCAAGTTCATAGGTCATATCTTTCCCTGAGGTTGTCCCTGGTCTCAGACTTTGGAACTCCCTTTCTAGAAAAGCTAGGTTGGCTCTCTCCTTTTTGTTCTTCTGGCAGCAGGTGAAGACTGCTTTATTCACACAGGCCTTTAGGAACTGACTTTTTAAAGCGCTTTTAATATTGCTGTGATGTTTTTATAGTTTTTATTAGCTTTATTTTAATAATTTGTTTTTATATTATTTAATACAGTTTAATTATTTTAATTATTGTCTTTTATAGGTTTTTTCCTTTTTATGTTTCATATGTCTTGTTTTAATTTGTGTAAGCCACCTTGAGTCCTGGTCCAGGAAAAAGGAGGGATGTAAATAAATATAATAATAATAATGACAGCAACATTATTTTAATACCTCCAAACTAATAATATGCATCTGTTGTAGCATCCGGTAACGGACAATTATAGAGAAGGTTATTGGATTGTTGGTGTTGCCTACTTAAGCTACTCTTCTTATGTTACTATTATAATATTAAAGTTACAGTGTGACCCAGATATCAAAAGTACTTATATTTAATCCAGCTTCATTTTAGAAACATATACTGACCATAGAGAATGTTATACTTGAAATTTTGATTGAATATTTTATTTTCCCTCTGCAGGAAATGGAAAATGGTGAAACAGAAACTTGTGATTCAACTGATGCCCTGTGTTCTGTAACTTCAGAAAGGAATTGTAGTGTTTCAACTTCACCCTGGACTTTATGTCAAAGGAATGTAGATACTACAGTACTGAAAAAGTGAGTATGGTCAACCCAGCCTTATCACTTTTTCTTACATGCCAACATAATGGCCAACTCCCCCCCCCCTTCCATAAGTAACTATACAACCTTTAGAAGACATCTGAAGCCAGCCCTGTACAAGAAAGTTTTTAATGTTTGATGTTTTATTATGCTTCTGTATATGCTGAAAGCCACCTAGAGTGGCTGGGACAATCCAGTCAGATGGGTGGGGTATAAATAATAAAATGATGATGCTGATGTCATAATACTTAGCAAGAGGTCAAATTCATCTCCTGTTTCCCACCTTCAGCTGTTCCTTCTTTCTTTCTTCATTGCTGTCATGACCCTGGGATCAAATTTCCTTTCTTCAGGGTATGAGTTAGTTAGAAGGGAAATTTTAAGTAGGGCAAGCCCAAGAAGCCCGTTTGCAAGATGAGCTTGTGGTACTAATGCCCCTTCAGAGTCTCAGTGCTCCAGAGTTTCCCTGAAGCCTGCCATGTGTGACAAAAGAAACTACTCTTGAGGTGGTGGTGAAAACAAATATTTTTGAAGCATGGTATTGTGGGAACAAAGTGGGCCTTGATTGAGTGGGCTTTTGTAATCTTAGGCTAGGCATACTGCTCCATATAGTCTGGGATTTGGTTTCTAACAGTGGCTAGCCAAATACCGTTAGAAAACTTACAGGAAGGCATGAGGGCAATATCTATTTTGTTCCTCTTTTCTGAACATGGGTGCCCCATTACTTGTCAGTTGCCAATAGAAGTGACTGTGCGCGGAGAACGTTAAGGGGAGCTTGCA
Source organism: Podarcis cretensis (assembly GCF_951804945.1). Lineage (NCBI taxonomy): Eukaryota > Metazoa > Chordata > Lepidosauria > Squamata > Lacertidae > Podarcis > Podarcis cretensis. The sequence goes on along the minus strand of NC_137170.1, from coordinate 66,279,774 downwards.
TAAGTGAAACTGAGGTTAGTCTTGGTGTGAGTGGATTGTCAGGGTGACCTTGGATTCAAAACCAAACCAATAGTATGTGTTCCCTGACGAATGATATAGGAGTACACAGGAATCAAGGTGGCCTGTGAATGTATTGCAAATATGTTTCGTACATAAAATATGTAACTTAAATGATAGCTTTATGAAATGAATACTGTAAGCAATAAATACGTCTTCATCTACAACACTTGTTGGCAAACTGAATACATGTAAATATATTAATCATTTAGGATGTGCATGAACCAGGTATCTTCTGTAGCCAATTGACAGGCACATTTTGACTAAAAAGCCTTTTTCAGTGGCAAATGAATCATTTGCCCTGGAAGGAGGAGGAAGAGTGTGAGGGAGGCCAGCAGAGACAACGTCAGGGCCTGCTTCAGTCAGACTGTCTCCCCCTCTCCCCATTTTACATGTTACATCATTTGTCTTAGCACTTTAAACCTGTAAATCCCCTTGGGTTCCTTGGCAGAAAGGTGGTACATAAAAGGAATGAATTAATGAAATAATATTGCACTGCTGTTCTTGACTCAGTGGACTCCATCACATAAGCCCCAGTAGAACCAAAGTCTCTACAATTCTGTCAGAGGAGTTGTTCTTCTTGTTAAAATTTGTACACCACCCTATACCCATAGGTCTCAGGGCGGTTCACAACACAAAGCCACAATATAAATACCACAAAAGACACAATAAAAATAGATATGATAAATACAAAGACAACCCAATAACCCCCCTTCCACAACACATTTAAAAGTGCATTTAGATGTCTATCAGCCAAAAGCTTGATTAAAAAGGAAATTTTTCACCAGGTGCCCAAAGGTATATAATGAAGGCACCAGCCAAACCAGCCTGGGGATTACATTCCACAAACGGGGAGCTACTGCAGAAAAGGCCCACTCTCGTATTGCCACCCTCCAAACCTCTCATGGAGGAGGCACATGAAGAAGAGCCTCAGATGATCTCAAGGTCCGGAGAGGTTCATATGCAGAGAGGCAGTCCTTGAGGTACTGCAGTCCCAAGCCATTTAAAGCTTTATACTGTAGGTTGAAACCAGCACCAGTTAAAGGCATGATGAAGCAGGCCAACTGAACAGGTGCCTTTCACTAAAGGTGGAGCTTACAACTGAGACAGTACTGCTCCTTTATAAGAATGAATGTTACTGAAGCAACATCAGAGCTTTGCTTTCTTACAGCAGGGTTGCCATATTTTGAAGAGCAAAAAAGAGGACACATTTGCCAACTTCCACTTTCAACTATAGATCTCTATGATGACGTTCATCACGAAAAAGAGGACATGTCCTGGAAAAAGAATACATATGGCAACCCTAAAATATTGCTTAACACTTGGAGGAACTTGTGTAAACCCATGTTGCATTCTGTATAGAAAGTCTGATACTATAGTGTGGGGGGAAATGGATGTTGCATGTTGTGAATTTGTTTTCATCTTTATCATTCAGCCTTGGCCAGGCCTTACCTTGGATGAGATTGATCTCATCATCAATCTCCTCTTTAGATTTTTGAAATATACTAAGCCTCAACTCTTCCTCTCTTTCTCTCTTTCTACTGTTGAAAGTCATGATCCACTTCCTTCTCCCTGTGCTCTAGTTGCCACTTGTAGCACTCACCTGTGTCTTTCTCATTTCTGAAATTTAAAATCTAAATGCAGTTCAGAAGCCTTGCTGTTTCCTTAAGTATTCTGCTGTGTCACCTTTGTCACAAATGAAGGGGAAAATGCATTATTTCTGTCACTGTTGACTATAATAAGGTAACCTTAAAATGCTGCATCTGTTGGCTTACACTTAATTTAACAAAATAAATTGTTCTTGGTCTTCTTGGAAAAAAGTAAAGTAAACCTTAATCCTGAACTGAACTCACAAGGCAAACTATACCATTAAGTATATTCCCATGTATGGAAAAGGATTAAGAAGCCATCCTCTTAATAAATAATCTTAGTGAATAAAGGCAACGAACTACAATAGGAACAGAGAAAAATGCTAAATAGATATATTTCAAAACGTTACATGCAAACAGATCATCTAAATATCTGGGTAGCTTTTTCATGTGTAATATTTAGGGTATTACTGGTTAAAAGAAATAATTCCAAGCCAGCTCATCTGTTGTAATTGAAAACACCTGAAGGAGAGTAGGTTGGGGGTGTCTGCTTTAAAGTTTAAAACCAGCACTTTGAATTGTGCTCAGATATGTATTTGTAGTCAGTGGGGCTGGTTTAAAAACTAGTGTGATATGTTCTGTCCAGCTAGACTCAAGCTGTATTCTCAGCTGATTTCCAAATAGTCTTCCAAAACAGGCTCACACAGAATGTAATGCGGTAGTCTAGTCAGTTACTAGCATTAGTATTCTGTACTTTAACTAATTGTAGTTACCCAGTTTAACCAACTGTAGTTATCAGAGCGGTCAGAGCTGCAGTTAGATTCCTGTTTATTTCTAACCTCTTAGCTGAAGATTAAAAAAAGTTATTTGATACATTCTTTCTCTTTGTAGTAATTCCTTAATATGTCAGATATTCTTTTTTCCTTCCTCAATTGCCCACCTCTTTTGGTCACATTTTCCGGCATGGGTGCATGACTGGATTTCCCATGTTGTCCTAGTTTTGGGATTACTTAAACCCAATATCTGTCGTCCCCCCTCTATTTTTCTTTCAGAAAATGCATCTCCCCTAACACAAAGGCATCTGGAAAGACAGAAGAAAAGCAAAGAGAGCCTCTGTTTGGCCCTATGAGTCCCCTGCAATCATCAGTAATACCAAGAAGGTCAGAGCTTCAAGATGGTTCCACACATCAAATAAAATCAGTTCAGCGAAGTGATAGAATATCAGAACTAGTCAGCTACAAATCAAATAGTACAAACAATTTTTCTCTTATATCACCATCCAAGAGAAACAGACCTGTCAGTGCTCCTCCAGGTCAGCTAAGGTAATCAAAGCTGTTCCATGTTCTTTTTAACTATGACTGTTGCTGTTCTGTCTCCTTTCAACTGACTCAGTGATGATTCAATTGACAACCTCAAACTTACAGTAAAAGACTGCAATCTTTATTTAGATTTTTGATATAATGGTATCGCAGTGCAATCCTAAGCTTGTTTACCTAGAGGTATGTCCCTCTGAGTTCACTGGTATCTAGTCTAGTAGGTGTGCTTAGGGTTGCCATCTTGGTTATTCACAGAACTGCTTTAAATGTGATAAATATACCTTATATGAGAAGCTCGTCTATGCAAGTCACACGTAGATTATTATACATAATAGGTCGATATTTTTATACCCATAAAAGGCCAGTTGTGCCAGTCTATGTGTAGTTTGCATACCTTTCCCTTCACTGAAATGCATCATGTATAGGAATATTTATTTTTTATAACAGAGAATGGGATGGGACAGGGAACTGAGAGAGACAGACTTATAAACAACATAACATATACATCAGAATTTCTGAAATATGACTACAATGTGGAAGTGAGTTGTGCTGTTGGTGTACGTTATATGAAATTATAAAGAGGAATTTCCACAAATTCAGTGTGTACCTCAAGTACATTTTATTCTTTGCATGATACTTGCACTATCTCTTATTCCATGCCAGTAGTGTGACATCTCATCACTGAAAAACAGATGGCAGAATTGTTTTGCTACAGGGACAGACTCTGCTGCTGTTTTATTCTACTTTTAAAAATATATATACAATGTTGATAGGTAATAGTGAGGAGCATTTATTGCTCCAACACACACTTTAAAGAAAACAAGCACCCTAGACAAAATTCAAGAACAGAGTCTTGATATATTTGGGAGGAAAACAGTACTAGGTGAGCACACAAACAGTGGCTTCACACAGTAGGAAGTGCATAGACACCAAGCAAAATTGGAGGAAGAGTATTTCCTTGGTATAGCAGAACAACCTCACTTTCTAGACTCTACACTACAAGCAATAAAAGTGCACATTTATTGCACAATAAGCTAGAATGGCACAGGTGATTAAAAAAACAGCTCAACACTAATACTTAAATTGTTGTTATATTGTTTAAATGAATCAGGCTTTGTCTAATTCTATTTGATTTGTTAAAGGTTAAAATGGGAATAAGGCTACAATTCTATACATATTTTTTTCAGAGTATGCCCCACTGAACACAGACTTACTTCTTAGTAAACATAGTCAAATAAGTATAATAGGGGTTTTTATTTAATAAAGCAAAGCATCAATTTTTTGTGTTTTTGAGTCAAGAAGACAAAAACCAGTGGAATCTTTATGTATAATTTTATAAGAGCAAATTTACACCTGAGTTTTTAATTTTTACACGTGAATTGAATTTGAAGCATTGGTTTACAGTTCTCAATATAGTTAGGAAAAGGGCTTATTATTATGATTTTGTTTTAAAATGCAATAATCACAATCTGAATAATCATTGAGAGAGACTATATTAATTAAATTGTAATTTTCGTATAGGTACTTTCTGTCTAGTTCAACTGAATTGGAATTGTTTTTCTACAGATCTTCGTCCTTAAAATCCCACTTGGCCCAAAAGGTCCCTGAAGTGCCCATTTTTGAACGACAACCACAGATACTCAGAGTAACAGCTTATAAGAATGGTACAAGAAGCGTGTTTGCTAAAGTTACAGTGCCACTTTCCATTAAACTGGTAAGCATCAATATAATTTCTGTGTAGCCATTTTTGTTTAGATATTGATCTTTGAGTAAAGGAAGCACTTTTTATTTTCACACTTGTTAAGCGTATACATAGTTACTGCATTTTTACCTTCAATTATATAACGTAAAACAGAGGCCGTAAAATGTAAAGTAGAATTTAGAGTTTCTGCTGAATCAATACAATTAAATGGTAGCCGAATAATAACATTGATAGGTAATACTTAGCAATTGGATGTACATATACTGTGTTGAGGGAAATTAGTTAGGATTTGGTTTTTAAGTATTGATTCTTGATTAAATTTTAGTAGTTAACATGAGTATTTTTTTTTCTTTTTTTTCTTACCTTTTGGGGCTGATTTAGCTGCTGGAGAAGTGCACTGGAAGGCTGAAGCTGAATATGGCTGCGCGACGAGTCTTCTTGGCAGACGGCACTGAAGCACTCGATGCTATAGACATACCCCATGATGCTGACGTTTATATTTCAACTGGAGAGCCCTTTTCAGATCCATTCAAAAAAATTAAAGGTAAAAAATGCCAGAGTCAATGGCTTAAGGGGTGCAATTAAAAATGATTTTCATCCTGTCTTTTTGCATGGTTTAACAAAACTAATGTTTACTCATTTACAGCTCAGTAAGAGGATAATGTGCTTAATGAAAGAAAAATCTACTGACAGCCACGTTTATTGCCCTTCATTAGCATTGGTGCTTAATTTAATATAGATCTGAATAGACATTAGGGAGCCTGCAGGAGGTTAAATGGTGAAAATATAATAAATTAAATAAGAGATTATTGAATTTACTGTTTAGTTTCACTGACATCTAACAGACACAATTCATTAGGCTTATTACACTAGCAAAAATAATACTTCAGAGTTTGAGTATTTTCTTAATTTAGTCATTTGACCTTTATTAAGACAAAGCATTAAAATAATTATCAGACTGCTGATGCCTCAGTGTAAAATATGCACGTTGAAGTTACACAGAAATGTATATATACACCTGTTCTAATATTTCATTTTGAAATTTGAAGCTCTTTTAGCATAATCTCTTATTTTTTTTCTCATGTCTCTAATTCTTGTAATATGCTTTCAGGTTTACTTATGAGCGTAGTGTAGAATTTTATATTGCTGCTATTTTCAATTTTGTTGCAAATGGATTTTTATTTAGGCAATATTTTACTGCACTAAATGACTAGTGCGTTTAAATACAAATTTATGTATGAAATTGAAATATGACATATAAGATAGCTGGACTTTATGATCAGAATATAATTGAATAAATATTGTATTAAATATTAGCCAAATAATGTTGTATGTTAAGCTGGAATGGTTAAGAATCAATCTGTAATGCCACACCATTCAGTAATATGCAACAATTTAAAAATACCAAATTTGGAAGTAGTGTGTTTTAGTGGAGAAAAGTAAAGTGCTTTCAGTTGATATATTGTTATTGTTTAAAATCTTTTAGAATTGTAGATGTAGTATCATTCAAGAGTTTATATAAAAATTGGAATTGTGTTTTAATGTTGATGAAAAGCAACACAAACATTCATCTTCATGTTTTGTAAAATGCATTAATTGCACTGAAAACTGTTTACAAATGGTTTTGCATTCAGTTGACTCAGACAAAAGAAATAGCTGGTTTTGTATTTTAGAAACAGATTACTTTAAGAATAGCAAATTATGCTTAATCACTGGAATTCCTATAAATATCTATAAAAGAAGCATGCCATATAAATACTCTAGAATGATGGGAATACTTAAGTTTCCCCCACTAGTTGAGCCATATAATATATATTCCTGCAATGTTTTGGAATAAATTATATTTCTTCATAACTCATGAATTATGCATGTAGTGTAGTATTACAGATGATATGACAGTCTTCTTGAATACAGTCCAAATGATCCATTGAGTATGTTTTAGTCTATTAACTCAATAAGGAGAATACATTTAGCCCAAATTTTTTTTTTAAATCTTTTTTTGGTACATGTAGGAGTAATGAATTGCCCTGCTGTTCTGACATATAAACAACAATAATCAATATTCACATTGTCTCAACATCTTAGGAGTTACTGAGATAAATCTAATGTTATAGTAATATTCATAGCCAGTGTGATATTTTATGTAAGGTGCGGTTACTTTTCCAGGCATATTTAATGAATGCTTGTATTTTCCAATTCATCAAGCATTTATTTCTTTACCTCGACTTCATTCTCATCCAACAAAAACTTCTCTGCTTTGTCTGCATCTTTTGGCTGTGTTTCATCATGACATGCACTGCTGTTCCTTTAGCACCAAAATGTTGGCACACATTACTGAAAATTTCACACCAACTCTTGCTGGATCAGCAAGCTTAACCTACCAAAATCTGGTGTACTGCAATAGTATTTGACTGATAATCAATCTTTTTGCTGCTCGACAGTTGTTTCTGGGACTCAGACTAGAGCAGGTGGCAGATGTGCCTTGTCTTTTGAGAAAAGAAAGAGTAGGTGAGGTTGGGCACAGTGTAGCATATTGTGTGTCCATTAAAAGGGCTCTGCTAGGGTAAGTATTACAGGAAAAAGTCAGTGATATGCATAGAAGACCCACCAAGAACATCCAATAGGTCTTTTTACAGTCTGGTTTATAAATTAAATGGGATCACAGATTTATCCCAAATGATTTGAATGCATTCTGTAAATGGATTCAACGTCAGTATTTTGTTTTCTGAATTCTGTATGTAAAAACATTTTAACAAGACTGTTACTGCAATATACAATCCAGGAGCATTTACAATAAATATAATTTGTAAAAATCAATAAATTGGTAAGGCATGTCACAAGGAGGGCATCCTTTTCTGATACAAAACATAAATAAAACTGACAGTGAGGGCAGAGTAATATGTGATTAGATGACCACCACCATCATATACTAAAACGAATTCAAGTCTTCCCGTGTTTGTGAAGCTGGAGCTAAAACCACACCAACCACACACACGAGAGAGGCATCAGTAGACTTGCCTTAACCCCAAGGTTTTGATTTAAAAAAAAAATTAGCTTAGAAAAAAAAGCTGAGCAATGAGAAAAATTACCCAGACAGCCAATGGAAACTTAATGTCATGGGAAGTTGAGAAACTTAGGGGCAGGGGGAGACTTGATAATTGAATGTGAAGGGAATTAAATGCAGTAGCTGGAAAAGGAAGAGAAAGAGAAATATATTGATATATAAAGAATGGAAGGAACCGTCACATTGTCTGGGAAGCTATTTTTAAATGCCAGAGATAGAGCTGAGAGCTGCCCATCAAATTCAGTGGAGAAAACAAAATCTTCAGTGTAAGTGGAATTGAGCAATAGTGTGTCTGCCCTACCCCACCTCCCCTCAAAAAAACTGAATGAAGAGACGAAAAAAATGGAAATGTCATCAAAACAACCCAATGGGGACTCAGCCACACTGACTCACTTGGGGGTGGGGAAATGACAATTCAAGAATGAAATGGTGTGCCTGGAAACCTGAATAGAATGGAAGACCATGCATTGTACCAATTTTGGTGCAGGGCCTCGCTTTTAAAGTTTCTATTTAAGACCTAGTTGCCATAGTGGTGGTGTTGGCGGCAGCATCTGTCTGTCTCTGGAGACAATGGAGGAGTGCACCTTTGGGAGTGAAGTCAAACCATTGGAGAGTTACAGTGCCTGCTATGGCTGTAGAGAGATATGTTGTGTTGCAGCTGGAGCAGATGTGCTGCTGTCGATGCGCCATAGTGTTTCTTCTCTCTGCACTCCTCCCAGCAGTCATTCCTTCTCTGTGCTGTGATCCACAACCTGACTGCTTGTCTCCAGGCACTGCCATCTTGCAAGGGATGTCCCTAGCCTTCCTGTCTTGTTTGCAGGCGTCTTTGTAACACAGAGTTGGGCTGCCAATGTTCCTGGTGCCTGAAGGCAGTTCCCTGTAGAGCACATCCTTGAGGATCCTGCCATCTTCCATTCTACGGACATGACCAAGTCAGCGTAGATGTCACTGAGACAGGAGTACGAACATGCTGGGAATGTGGACTTGGGAGAGCACGTCTTTGTTTGAGACTCTGTCCTACCAGCGATGCCCAAAATCTTCCTGCTGCAGTGCATGTGACTAAGTACAGTACACCTTGGCGTACATTACCCTCGGGTAATGTAAACTTCAGGTTGCGAAAGCAGCAACCCTGGAAGTGTTTCGCTGCACATGCATGCGCACAAGCGCTCTACCGTGCTGCACGCATGCGCAGAAGCGGTCCCTCTGGTTGCGGAAACCTCCGGATCTGACCGGAGCTCCAGAACGGATCCCATCTGCAACTGGAGGTACCACTGTATATTCATCTAGAAGCCCGTGGATCAAATTTGACCTCTATTAAAAACTCACTAGGTGTCCTTAGGCAAGCCGCTATTTTGGCTGACAGAGTTTATTTAAGCTACACATTTTATTTGGCTAGAATTTATTTAAGGATTGTTGTAGTCTGGGTTGAAAGAGCTACTTCAGGCATTCACAAGGACTTGGGCACACTCAAGAGAATGGTGGGTCTCCTGTTCATGAAAAGCTGAAACTGACTTTGGGCCGATGGAACTTCTTGTCTGGTTTTTTGGATCCTCACCAGTACATTTGAGGAACCTTCAAACTCTCAAATAATAAATGTAAAGTAAATGGGTTAAAGATTACAGAGACTAGATAAGACCATTGAAGCACACAAGGAAGCTGTTTTTAAAGTTTCATTCTTCCAATTGTACTAGGAATTATGGCATTTTGCCTGTTTTGTTAAAGATTGTCTTGCAGATACTGAGATATAACTAGGCTAGCTCAAACTGCACTATGTTCTAGATTAATTTGAATTGGCATTTTCTGTCCCATTTCGACATAGTACATTGGGGATAACATTTCAAAATTTAGTATGGTCTTCCACATGTAAAATGAGTTTAATTTTTTTTAATTGCTGTGAAATGCCAGCCAGGAAAGAATGTTCATTTAGAGAAATTTTTCAGAAACCCTGGAATAAGCATTGGAATTTCCCTAGCGACCTTGACAACGAACTCTTGAGTGGGCAAGCACAAAAACATGCATGTATTTTAGTTGGAAAAGTCAAAGAGGCTTCTTATACAAGTAAATGCATGTGACTAATGAAGCAATCATGCATGTACCATGAGAATGTTTACAATGCAGAAAGTTGAGTGCAAGTCTAAACACTGTTAACCATTAACTTGAAATAGGAAAATTGATAATGGTGCACCTTTTTATGGTATCTGGTTTAGAGGTATTGAAATATCAAAATACCTTTGAGTGTTTTCCACACCAATTTTACTTACTGTTAGCTATGAGCTTTTTACACCTTGAAGTTTACATAAAGAAGACAGTTCCTAAAAGCTGCCCAAAATGTAGTGTTTAGATGCTTCTTGTACCAGATTTTCTTAGTTGCCAGCCTTCTAAAATTAATTTCAGATACTTTTGGTTTAAAATCAAGTGACTTTTGCCCAAGGCTTCATCCTGACTGCTTTTTATTCAGAAACCTTTGAATGTGTTTTATGTGTAATAAAGAACTGCAGTGCTTGTAAAATAATTTTCCATGCAGTCCACTTCACTGAATTTGTTTTTAGAGCTTATCTGTCTTGGCATAAATCTCTTCTCCCAAAGGTTCATAGAGTGTAGAAATCATGTTGTCTGCATCTTAAACACTGTTAGGTAATTTGGGAGTCAACCTCAAAAATGTATGCTGCCTCATTTTCAATTTAGGCACTCGCCATTGGGTTACCCAGAAAAAGCTTTCCTGCCCCCATTCCCTCCCTCTCTTGCTCACAGTGATACCACCCTCTGCCATTTCATGGGCGACAGTCTAGCTGCTAGACTCTAGATATGGCTGAGGAAAGGTTAGCCCAGGCAGAAGGCTCTTACTGCTGTTTCCTCTCTTCCTCCAAGCAACAGACAGTCTTTCATCCTGGAATGAAGGGAATAGGCAGTTAGTCTCTAGCCACCTATAGCATTGAGGCCTATCTGACTGGGCAACTGACACACTTCCAGTTTCAGTGATCAAGACAACTTAAAAGCCTGCCAACAAATGAAGCATACAAATTAATAAACTGAATAAAGTGGAAAAAATTAACTATTAATCGAAAACCTAAGGTTCTAACATAATCAGAGGTAATTTTTGATTTAAAGCATTTCATCCATGACTTCGTTTTATGCATTTGAAGCTCAGGGAGATACGGTATTACTTAAGGGTTTTTAAAGAGGTTGAATTGAATGGTTGTGGGTAGTCTTCAGTGGTATTCAACCAACCTTTACAGTACTTGGAGTAGACACATTGAAATTAATGAGCCTATGTTATGGCCATTAATTTCATTGACGATTAATTTCTAAGATTTTACATTGTGGATTGCCCTGAGATTTACGGATGAAAGGCATCATACAAATTTAATAAATAATAATAGTAGTAAGCCAAATTGAACTCTATACAACCCTTTGAGTCCAACAATAATCAAGAAGAAAATGGTTCGTAGGGACTATAATGGGTGTTTCCATTGCAATTTATATAGTCTACATAAACGATTTTGCTGATTATTTGTTAGTTGCATCCATCTATAATCCCTTTTGTATTTACCCATTCAGGGTATCCTTGCATGGGAGAAAGAGCATTTTCAAATGATGGCTGCTGTTCTTTTTAGAAACTGACTACTGAGCTCGCAGTTGGCCCACTGTGATTGCTTCAGTTTGAAGGAAATGTATGACAGGTTGCCATTAGGATTTTCTCCTCAACAACAAAAATGTGGTTGTGTGGAATTTAGGCCATTGTTACCACTACTGTGGTACCATTGCAACTCATCTTCTGTTTCTCATTGTTCTTTTCTATGTTGTGTCACTTATTTATCTACACATTGGTCAATGTTTTCTGGCAATTAAGGTTTCTATTTGCCTGTTAATCTAGTTTTCCCCTGTGGATTTTGAGAAACAGCCTGGCTGCTTTATTTATGACTATTTTAATACAGTGCTTATAAATACTTCCCTAAGATTTACAAAGTGAGTGTTTTAGATTAACAGTAGTTTGCCAAGGCATCTGAACACAAATAAACTGTGGTTCGTCTTAATTATTGTTAGTTGAAACAAACAGGTTTCATACTTTCAAGATTCACCACAGTTTACGGCTTAGATACACAGAAGTGGAAGCTTCATATCTCTTCATGGTCATACTGGAGGAGGAGAAGGGAGAAGGGAGCGCAGAGCTCAAGTCGTGGTGAGCTTTGTTCCTGTAATTTAGTGTTCCTGTAACACTAAATTATGGTCTGATTGTGCAACACATATTTTGCATATTCGTTCTGTTGCATATCTGTGACTGGCAAATTGACTTGTCAAGGTTTTGTGGCACCTTAGGAGGCACATGCTAGATCTGAAATCTCCCTTTCCAGGTAGAGATGCACAACTGTCACTAAGACCTTACTAAGGTTGAGCTATAATTTCCCTTCCACATTCCTATGCACTTGGCATTTAAGGGGATTGTTGAGAGTCGGTGGATATGTACAACTTAAGCTCAGTTTCAAGCACATATTTTAAACAGCATGCGTAGCACTGGGTCATTTTTTTATTACTATTTCAGAAAGAGAAGCAACACAAGGTCCTGAAGTGGGTCAAGATTATACTGGGTTAACCTTTGTTCCCTGTTCCGTCTTTCCACCAAAAACCACTCTATTCAGCTGGTATTTGCAGTCACAGCTACATCTTCTAACAGCCCTTAGTTCTCTCAAAGCTCTAGCAAGACAGTTCATAGCATTCCAGAGGTAGAACAGAAGCATAGGAATCTGTGTTATATGAAGTAAAGACTATTGTTCCTTCTAGCTCAGAATCAAGCTATGATCACTCTGCTTTTGGCTTTTAAAGTTAATGAATTTGAATGAATAGATACAAATTGGTAATTAATGTCTCTGAATTTGAATGAGTATGGATATGTGTGGACTTGGAGAGGTATATATTGAATCTGTGTGGTGTGTATGTTAATGGCCGCACACACTGGCATATGACACCAGAGTATCCTACCTACTGATTGCCAAGTTACGTTTTCTGAGGGCTATGTTTTTGTTTCCAGGAAAGGATGCCAGATGTAGGTGGGAAACATGTTATTGGCCACAACTTCTGCCTGCAGCAATACAGTGTCTATTAGTCCTCCCCCATTGCAAAACTATTCCTTGGGCGGGGACTGACTCCATCCAGAACCAGACTCATGTACCATCTTAATCTCCTTGCTACAGTCAACTCCATTTGATCTGGATTGTTTTATTAAGCCTCATGCAGTTTATCAGTTCATTCGGATGCTATGACTAAGGGCTTGGTAGGAAGTAATCCATATTATATTGCCAGATTCATGTGTATCTTTTTTTAAAAAACTGGATTGATCCTTGACATAAAATTATGCAGAATTTGTCTAGGCATTCCATCCAGCAATTATGTTGTGTAGTTCCTGGTTTGGCTTGCGTGTAATTTTCAATTATAGTTTAGTGCTATATGGATGAATCTGAGGGAGCCCAAGCAAAGAATCTCATCTTAGCATTATGTGTTAAAAACGAACAATGGTTAGTTAAACCAACCAGCTTCATGACATGGTTTGAAGTTGTCTTAGGATCTGGGAACTTCTGCACGCACAGGAGATGCTCTGCTGCTGAGCTATAGCCCTTCGTGTTTAGCAATTAACCATTAAAAGTAGGAAAAATGTAGGCTCCAGATTTGTCCAGCTGAGATTTGGCTTTGAAATTCTTTCAGCCCGGAAATAATTTTACCAGTCTGTCTTGTGGCCACACAAAATGAGGAGGAATGGACAGTTAGCCTTATGTTTCTCTTGGACATGCTGGGGATCATTCATATGGCACTAAACCAAGGATAGCCAACATGGTGCTCTCCAAGTGTTGTTGGACTGTAACTCCTATCATTGGCTATGCCAGTTAGGGTTGATGGGAGTTAGAGTTCAGCAACATATGGAGCACACAACATTGGCTACTTCTTGCTAAGCAATTGCTTAGTGTTACATGTTAACCAGCTCTCTGACATCTCTCCATAACTCCAGTGCAGACCTGATTCTGAAATTTTATACTTTCTGTAATTTAGTTGTAGGTGTCACATTGTTGTAACCTGGAAAACAAAACTCCTCTCAGTTTTTAGGTAGCTAGTGTTCATTCAGTTGAGCATATAATTAATTATCAACATCCTTTCAAGCTTTCTGGATATTTGCCATGCAAAGTCTAAGATATTGCCAGTATTCTGCCTGAGTTATTTATTACACTTGGCTCAAATGAATCACTTTTCTGGTTTAACTAGGTAAGCTTATCATTGGTTTATACTGCTGCTTTAAATATTATTTTTTTAAAAGTTCAGGATAATGAAAGCAAAAACAATTGATCTAAGAATATACATTATTTCTACTGAAGAAACTAGGTAATGAATCATGAATTCTATCACTAAGGGTTGTATCTGGTGTTAGTCCTGCTCAGTGTGGACTCACTGAAATTAATAAACATGACTAACTTGGGTCCATTAATTTCAATTGGTCCATGATTATGAATTTGTAGCCCCAAAACATCTGGAGGGCCGAGCTTGCTTGTGCCTATCTACTGAGTATATAAAGGTACTTGCCTCATGCCAAAATGGTAGGAAAGCAATACCAGGATTCTCCAGGCAATCCAGTCCCGAGTCAAAACCAGTACTTTCAGTTGGTGCCAGACATTAACTGACACATGAACTGACAACCAGTACAGTTGGAAAAATCCCCAGTCCCATTAAATACACCTTGCAGCTGTATTTAGCAGTGTCCAAGCTGTCCAGCTGCATGCAAACTGTCTTCAAAGGCAACCCTACAAATAATATAATATAATACAGTGAAACCTCGGGTTATGTACCATCCTCCTTACGAACGCTTCGGGTAACGAGCTCAGTTAACCCGGAAGTAGATGCTCCTGGTTGCGAACTTTGCCCCAGGATGCGAGCGGAAGTCGGGCGGCCCCATTAGCGAAAGTGTGCCTCAGGTTAAGAACTGTTTCGGATTAAAAATGGACCTCTGGAACGAATTAAGTTCATAACCGGAGGTACCACTGTAATTTAATTTGGTGGTTGCCAGGTCTAAGTTACCTCTGTCTAGGTAGGCTTTGCAGCTAGTGCATCAGCCTAAGCTGTTAGCTTTCCTCTGTAGAACTGAGTGCCTTTTCTGTCTCCAGTGGCAAAGTCTGATCAGTGAGGACCCCCATACAACTAACTTGTTCCTTCCAGAAGAGCACAACCTCATCCAGCACAGGATTAAGTCCACCAACCGAACTAGACAAATCACCTACTAACAGGAGCTCTGGTTTGACCTTCATCCAATCCATTACAACACCTGGGCACTCATTTTAATACAAACATAAAGTTTATTTCAAAATGTGAAATAAACTGCAGACTGAACCCCAGGAACTTAGAGGAGCTTGGTCAGGAAATGAGAACTCCATACTAAGTCATGCTTTGTTCTGTCTTTTTTTTTTAATTTCTTTCTCATGCGTCTCCAAATGCCTGACCAAATCTCTAAGGTCACTATCCTGCAAGATTCTACATCTTCATCAGGGACAGGAATATTTGCGCAGAACTTTATAATACTTTAAAAGTACTAAAGCCACCATAAATTTTTTTCTCCAAATGTTTTATCTCAGTCTGCTACATTGCATGTAAAATTTCCAGGTCTTCAGATAATGTTAAGTGAAAGCGAACACTACGAATTGACCTTTTTTCTTTTATATATATATTTTTAAAAAACACCTTCAAATAATCTACTAAAGAATGATGCCATGTTTCAAAACTATCTTCAGATAAGAAGGGAGATATTTTCTGCTAAATGTCATGCAATTTCCCAAAATGATATAATTTGCTATGGCAGGTCTTCATTGACAAGAATAAGTGTGAGCACATTTAAAATAGGCCATCTTCTGGAAGTAGCAAGTGTCAGTGGAATTATAGATTCTCATTGTTCTAATTTCTAATTATTGACAGATTTGGAAATGTTTCAATTCCAAGCAGCATTCCAAACAACAGTATAACACTTTTTCTCATAAGCACACTGAAAATTAATCACTCTTGTCATATTTATGTGAGGGTTTTTATATAAGAAATCAGCTTAATGAACATGGTGCTAAACATATATTATCACAGATTTTTCACTTTCCCTATTAATTTGTATCTGTGTGTGCGTACACAAATACATCATGAATTGTAGAAGAGAGATAATTTTGTCCTAAGTTACATATTTTATTTATTTATTTGAAAATGTAGCCATTATTTTTCTTAGATAAACAACAATAAAATTTAAATGCACAGTTCAAAATATGACTATTCACTGAACAGAACTTTCCTTTGGTTCTATTTTTCCCAGTGGCAGGAGAAAACCAAAACACAGCCAAATTTAACTTCCATTCTATTAAATTTTAAATAGTTATCTGGGGGAAAAATGTATAAATAAAATGTATCTCCCCCGGTAGTGCATTGGCCTGGCAATATATTTCAAGTCTACCATTGACTGGACCTAAGGTGATTTGAACAGTTTCTTTTTCATAATTTAAATGTAATCTGCTTCTGACTGTTGAAGAGCATGCTGTTAGAAAGTTTTCATATTATTGCCCCAAGCCTCCTTCAGTCTTCAACGTACTGCTGCATTTGAAAATCAGTTATGTTGTTATATTCTCCTTCAATTTTTCAAGGCAGGAAATACTCGACAAAAAGTTTTTTTTCTAATGCTATTATGCAGCTGAGGGATATTGACTTTATGCAATGACAGTATCAAGGGCTCTTTGGATAACTATTAGAACACTATTTTCTCACCAATGTGGGTAGTTTACATTGTAAAACTACTGGTGGCTGTTAATGTAACTCTGTCCTGAGTGTAATATAGATGAGGGATAACCAACGTTGTGTCCCCCAGATGTTGTTGAACTACAACAACTATCAGCACCAGTACAAACAGCCAAAGATGGTCGGAGTTGTAGACCAACATCTGGACGGCACCACATTGGCCATCCTGCTATGCATACTTATTTGACAAAATCATTCAGTAATCTGGATATAACCAAAGTCCTAATAATTGAACCGAGTGCTTTCTTCAGAAACCTTAGGACAGGCTTCCTCAACCTCAGCCCTCCACATGTTTTGAGACTACAGTTCCCAGCACCCCTGACCACTGGTCCTGCTAGCTAGGGATCATGGGAGTTGTAGGCCAAAAACATCTGGTGGGCCGTGGTTGAGGAAGCCTGCCTTAGGAGAAGCAACAGCAATGTAGAAGTAACAACTGAAGCTGCAGCGCAAGCTTCACCCTCAGATCTGATGTGAGTTAAAGTTATGTATACATTTTGGCGTCTTGTTCTGTGAAGAGAAATTATTCACGTATGCAAAGAGGTTCTTCCTTGTCCAGTGCGTAATGGAGTCACTGTACTGTGTTCTTAAATCAGTTGTAGTTCCATAGTTTTGATGGAAATAATTCTTGACACATATAAATTAGTTGTTCACTACAAATAATTTTTGATCTTGCAATTATCTTTTCAGGTTTATTAAAATACATGTTTACAACCTTGAAAAAATATATATTTAATTCCTATTGATTGTATGAGTTGCACATACGGATAGTTCATATAAAAGTTCAAATGAGGGGCTAAACATATTTTGATTGGCATACAAGTTGGGGTGTTTGTAATTTTAATCAAAATTTAAATTAAGACATACTTCAAATAATATGTCAAAATGATGCTATTGAATTTAAAGTCTAATGACAACTGCTTTCACTGCTAGTAAAAACATAGCCATTGTGCCTGTGGCAATACAGAATGGCACTTCAGAGCATGCAGGAACAAAGAAGTCAAGTATTTAAAGAACAGGGAGTGACTAAAACTGAAGATAGGAATGTGACCTGGCTATAACCATTGCAGCAAATTGTATTTTGGTTAGGAGACGTAATTATATTAAAGATAGTTGGATTTTCAAAGCATAATTTAAATTTGGAAAAGTTGATTATTAAAGCAGAAAAATGGCCTTTTGTTTTCTGTTAGGATCTATTGAATTAAATTGTAATAATTTCATTTTTTACAAAAGGGTCATAGTCTCAACAAATGTAACACCAATCCCCCCTGTCCCACCACCTGCACATAGAGAGCCGGACCATTGGTCTACCTAGTTTGAGTAGCTTATGGTGTGTGTGTGTGTGTGTGTGTGTGTGTGTGTGTGGAGCTTTCTCTTGCTTGCGGCCTGATTCATAGGGACCCATACAGCACATTGTGCTATCTCCTGGGTTTGAGACAGGACATTCCCAGCCTAACCTAGATTGAACCTGGAACCTTCTGCCTGCAGAGCAAATGCTCCACCACAGAGTTGTAGCTCTTCCCCTCAAGGACTGCACCTCAGAAGATGTGGCCACTATTCTGACAAACAGCTACTCAACAGGAAGGACTTTTGCTACCCAGGGGGATTAATCATGACCTGCTGCCTCCAGTGGCCTAATAGGCATATAGGCATGAACCCTCAAGGTGTGAATTAAGGGATACTTAATCAGGAGGATTCTAATCCACTCAGTGAAGTTGACTATCCCAACCAAGCTTTCTTCAGCACCTTGGTGTTCATGTTGGCCAGGCGATAGCAGCAGTACTGGTTGAAAAGCCCTTGACTCTTGAGGCAGTTGATGAGAGACACCAGCTCAGGTTTGGTTATTCTGGTACTCAAAGAAGCCCTAGGGAGCTTCAATGGCAGTTTTGGTGGCAACAGTGGGAGAGGAAATAGTGCTGCAGGAAATAATGACGGTGGCAGTACCTGCTGCAGCAGCTGGGATACTGAGCAGCAATGACTGAAGACAAATGGATTCAGCTTCATCCTTTAGCGTTTTGCACAAATTCCTTTGCAACACTTCAGTTTAAAGAAAGAGCTGCATGTCTGAAATGTATAGAAAAATCTGGAAGAAACAGAGTATAGCAATGCAGATTTCAAGATTACAAAATGCAGGTGCCTTTTGTAGCTCTAAAATATATCAGTCCTAGTGGAGGAGCCAGTGACCAATGATATACATTCAACAAGATGTGAACAAAAAACCCAACCCGACATCAAGTCTAACTGAAAATGGTAGTACCAGTTAATAACCTAGGAGGGGCTGGTGAAACCAACCCTCGCTGAGGATGCAGTCAGAGGGGGGCACAAAAATCACCTATCGGATGATGGAGTGTATGACATTTTTCTGTGTGGCAATGCACCACTGCTTTCGTGGCAAAATCAAACACGGGAGAAGCTTTGCATCCTTCTCACACTGCAATACAAAGGCGTGCTTTTGTTTTGTTTTGCCTTTCCTCCTCACCTTGCCCTCACTCAGAATGCTTCAAGTACTTGGGTCATGTAAAATGTTGTAATTTCTAATGTGGCTATTGTGGCAAAGTGACTGTGGGTGTGGGTGGGTGGGTCTGCTGATACAGCTTCTTGCCAAGGGTGCAAGGGACCCTAGGTACTCCTCTGCTCCACTTGCTTTCCAAAGGCCTTAGTCATGTTTTACGTTGGGTGCTATGAAAGCTTTTAAAATGTAACAATCATGTTTTAGCCCTAGCTAAAAGATATAGCGAAATTTATGCATTTGAATCAACTGGAAAAAATCACTTGCGCCATCCTAAAATTTTTTTGTCTATCTTAACTGAAAGTATGATTGCTTATTTTACCGTATAAGTTGTTCCTATCCTTCTCCATGTGTATTAAATTCACAATTATTTGCTGCAGCTTAATGTTACTGTTGAATAACTATTGTGCCCGTACGTGTGTGTTGTATGTGGAAAGATTTAATATCTAGCGCATCGTAGCAACAAAGGGAGTGCTTTGAGATGAGGATATTAAAACTCACTCAATTTCCACTCCCTTTTTGACAACTGCAGTTTTTCCATTTTTGATTTTTTTGATTTTGTTATTGTTTTGAAGATGAAAAGGCACGCTGGAAACAGCAAATTGTTATATCCATTTGTGCAACAACCTTTTTACCTCCCATGCCCAGCTCCAAAATCTACTCCAGAGGGCCTTTACTTCCCAAAGAATCTGTGTGTTCCTATTAGCACTGAATAAAGTAACTATTCATTTTTTGTCATGGACCTAGTGAGGCTTGTCAAGTTACATTTTCAGAATTCTTCTGTACACTTGTACCTTGGATTCCGAATGCCTTGCGAATTGAACATTTTGACTCCCGAATGCCGCAAACCCAGAAGTGAGTGTTCTGGTTTGCAAACATTCTTTGGAACCTGAATGCCCGACGGGGCTTCCGGTGCTTCCAGGAGCTTCCTGCAGCCAACCAGAAGCCGTGCTTTGGTTTTCGAACGTTTTGGAAGTCGAACGGACTTCCAGAATGGACTCCGTTCGACTTTCAAGGTACGACTGTATTCCATTTTAAATCTATAAGACTTGGGGGCAAGAACAATAGCATGCCCACTTTTGTTCTCTCCTCCCTCACCCAGCTTGATAAAAGGTGTTGAAATACTGTGGCTTTTTCAGCATAGTGTGTTTTGGAAAGCAGTGAGCCAAACTCCTGGGATTGTTCCCACCCTATTCTTATTCTTTGTATCCCAACTTTTAGCCAAATTGGTTTCCGAAATAATTGGTTAAGAGTTAAATACGTAACTACTATTTCAAATTCTAGATTTTCTGTGATGTTATGTAGGTCATTCAGACTTATAGAGGAGAATTAGGAAGTGAACTGTTAAATGGATCATTTGTGAGATACATTGTGAATAGTGTGAACCAAAGCAAATGCAGGTTAAGAACCGGAGACAAGAACCTTTGCTTTTATGAAGCAAAGGTGATGAAAAGCATTTATTTTTGTAGATGGAGAAGTAAAATGTTCCTCTCTGATCAGTTACAGAGGCATGCTAAGGTGAATTTTAATTATGACTAAATTGTGGTATTACTCTTTCATACCCTGAACATCTGTTCCCTTCAGGAATGATGATTTATGCAGGCTATCAGTAGAGACAGCTTGCTACAGCTTATGTCACGGTTTGTGGGAAGATGGGGTCGTATTTCCAAAAATATCAGCTTTTATATGGATACCAGCCAGTGTGTTATTAAGGTAATAGGGGAAAGGGAGCACGATGTGTTCGCTTTTAATTCTGAAGCCAAATATTGACTTTACCTTTTCCCTTCCAGACCATCTGTTGTTAACGAAGAAGGCAACTTGGACACTGAATGGCCTAGTCTTTCCTAAAGGTATCAAGAGGAGAGAAACCAAGCCTGTACTATCCACGTGTATGAAGACACTTACAGAGAAGCCCACTGTCAGATTTTTGGTGTTTAAGAACTGTATGGGGCAGGATGGTTATGAAATATCATCTCCCCCAGACCAGAATGAAAAGGTAAGCTTGCATGTGGCAGAGCACAAATATGTGAAAAATATCATTCCCCTTATGCCCTTATATTACTTATTTTTTCCATTTTACTTATATGATTGCAATAGAGATTCAGCAGCAGATGTTATTATGCACTGCAGTTATTGTTTTTGTTTTAATTAGGCCATTATCTTCCATTGTTCTACTCTGGAATTGCCCCCATTCATGTCCATGTAACCACTTCAAAAAAGACACAGCAATTCAAAATGCAGAACATCATGGTGGCTTTTTTTTTTTACTGCCTTGGTGTACTTATGATGTCCATGGGATAGAAAAGATGAATAAATTTGTATCGGTCAAGTTATAGAGCTTTGCAAAGACTTTATAGTACATATGCTTGGTTTTTTTTAATTTGTGTGGAGGAAAAAAGAAAAACAAGAAGGTAAAGAAACTTGAAGGAATTACATGATATGGAGAACAGCAGAAAGGGAATGGAGAATGGAGATTTAAAGAAAGTAGAAATGGTAGCTTCTTAGGTCTTGCCTGGTGCAAAATGAGAGAGGTAGAACAAAACAAAAGCCTAAAACTTGTGTCTCTTTCCTTAATCAAGTTTACTTCTTTTTTATACTCTTTCCCCTAAGCAAAATAATAGGGTAGGGATGAACAATATGTTTTCATGAAAGAAATAAGATTCTATTGCAAGGACCCCAAAGTTACTACTTTCTATATTCTTCTCTTCCTTGGCCTGACATTTTTCTTAGTTACTCCAACTGACGTTTGGTAATATGGTCCCTTATAGCAATATTTGGGGGATCACATAGAAAGGGAGACAAAACAGTTTGCTTATTCAGAACAAGAGCAGTACAGTGTGGGAAACATTGGCCTCTCTGCCTCAGGGCTCATCCACACTTTTGCCTGACCCATATTTTGATTGTATTGTGTCTTGATTAATTTCCTCAGGTCTGGGAGCCTTTCTTGTTCTAGGGTTGTGCCTTGTCAAAATCCAATCTTATCCACTGAATCAGATCTTATCAGATGTGTGGAAAATCTGAAGAGAGCTTTTGCTTAACTAAGCTTCAGTTCAGTGGGTAAGATTGGGTTTTCACAAGGCACAGCTATGGACCAATGAGTAAAGTTCTCAGACCCAAGGTAATTAATAAGTGCACAGTATGACCAAAATACAGGTCAAGCAAAAGTGTGAAAGAACCTTTAGTTGGCTTTGGCTGATTGGCTAATGAACATTGTGACTTCTACACATTCACTATGTGATCACTGATTGGTTGGTATGACTTGAGGAATGTGGAATCAGCAGAAGAAATAAGTAGAAAGAGGGAACCTTAGTTGTGAACTGCCACAAATAAAGGTAGAATTAAGGGCACATGGCAGCCCCTACAAAATCATTACTTTCTCCCTAGAAAACAAACTGTGTATCCATACAGTGTTGACCAAATATTTTTATTCCTTTAAAAAAATCTTCTAAAGTTTTCCATATTTAGTGAAACTATTTTTACTTTGTGAAGTTTTTAGATGCTTGTACCATGAGACTGAACCTTGTTTCACCAGCAAAGTATATGTATAATATGCATGGAGAAAAAATTGAAGATCTCTTGAGTGGTAAGTAGAAATTACTATACATTTTGCAGTTTTTTATTACTATAAATGAATGCCATGCCTCAGCTACTGTATATATAAATGTGTGAAAAAAATGAAGGCAATTGGAATTACAGCCTTATATTTCAAAAGCAGGCATATGTATATTTATTGATATGAACTTAGTATCAAGAATTATTATTCCACTATGCTAAAAAAGAAGAGAGAATTCATATGTGAAAGTCTCACCCTCTTTCCATATCATTTGGTTGCAGCCTTTTGTGTTTCAGTCTTTATTTTAGCCTGGCATTATAGGCTTGCTATGAACTGACATTTGTGGCTACTTCTTAAGGTCAGGAAAATAGTTTTTAGCCAGGGTACCTGATGAGGACCTAAGCAGAACCCTACCAGATCAGACTGAAGGTCCATCTAGTCTCGTGTCCTGGTCCCTGTGACCAAGCAGATGCATTGGGAAGGTGTGCAAACAGGACATAGAATCGATGGCACTCGCCCCATTCATGTTCCTCAGCAATTGGTATTCAGAGGCATTCCACCTGCAGTACTGGAGGCAGTAGTTAGCTGTCATGACTATTAGATATTGATGACCTTATCCTCCATGAATTTGTCTAATCCCCTTTTAAATCTCTCCAAGTTGGTGGCTATCTCTACATTTTGTGGTAGTGAATTCCATAGTTTCACCTTCTATTCTGAAGAAGTACTTTTGTCATTCTGTGTTCAGTATCATTGGATGACTATGGGTTCTAGTATTATAAAAGAAGAATAAAACCCTATATCCATTTTACCCACACCATGCATAGCTTTTTCACACCTATCATGTTCTCTAGCTATAGTAACTTTTCCTCATAGGGAAGCTGATCCAGCCGCTTACTCACTTTGATTGTTTTCCGCTGTCCCCTTTTCCAGTTCTACAATATTCTTTGGGGTTTGCACTAACCATATTGGTGTTGGCAGCTTGGTTTTGCCTTCCTTGTAGCCAGAAGGCTGCAATTTGTGGCTGGTCTTGCTGGACAACCCAAAACATCTGGTTCCAGCACCCTACCTACCTATCCTTCTTGTCCCTGATCTCATACTGTGACTCCATATGAGGTCATGGATAATCTATGCTCCTCTTTCCAGCTCCAGGTTGTATGGGGGGGGGTGATGCCTGCAATTGCACTGGCCTTTGGAAGAGCTTGGCAACCCCACACTACTGCAGGGACGATTCTCATCTTCCTCTCCAGTGCCAAACCTAGAGCTGAGACCCGGGAAGGCTGGAGTCTAGTTTTGTGTGCCAAGCACCTTGGCAACTCAATGCTGAAACACCAGACTGATCCTACATCTTTGGCTCAGAACTGGAAAGGGGGCAAAGATCTTACCCATGGGTAGGCAACCTAAGGCCTGGGGGCCGGATCCGGCCCAATCGCCTTCTAAATCCGGCCCGTGGACGGTCCGGGAAGTTTGCTTTGTGGCTGCACCTTTTCTCTTGAATTCCCAGCTTATTTGTACTAGGGAGGCACCTACATTTTACCATTTTCAGTGCCTGCTAAAAATGTTTTTGTTTATGCAAATCTATCCAGACATACATTTGTGTTTGTTTGATTTTTTAAAAACCCCTGATGTTTTTATCTATATTTTGGTAATGTTATTGCTATTTTAATGAATATTTGATACCATTTTATGTAAACTACTTAGACTTCGTTATTGGACAGTATATAAACCTTGCTAAATAAACAAATACATTTTATTCTAAGGTGCAAAAATAGAATGTATAGCTAACTAGCTGCTGGCAGTCATACTTAACTGATGCAGTTGATCATGTTTTACTTTAATTTAACAGAGATTAATTATGCATGGCTGTTTGTCACAAAGCCGTGGAAGCAATGAGTAGTTTGGGACACACATTCTTTTTCAAGTCTTCAGAAGCTATTGGTCAAGATTAAGCCAAAGTTAATCAAGTATAGAACCTATTGGTTTAAATGGTAGTGTTGGGCATCTGCTTTCATTGAAATTAGTAAGACTTAAGTGCTTGGCTGGACTGTGCTCATTGTTGTTTCATTACTAAATGCAATTGCTTCTGCTTATTTGCTTTTACTTTCCTTGATTCCTCACATCACTCTTTGAGTAATACCTTAACATGTTGCAGTAGTCAGCCACCAGCGAAAAATGTCACTAGTTTATAGCATACCTAAGGCTAGCACAACACATTTATTTGCTTTGAGGCTTAAAATAATGGTGACAGAGTTGTTTCAAAGTTATAGTGCTGAATGATACTTTTATTGCCGGAGTTATTGAAATATATTGATAATACAAGGAGTGGAAAAGAATTGAATAATAAAGTTGAACACTACTTTTGTTTGTATAGAGAAAGATGTATAAATATACTTTCTACTTTGACCTGTGTAGACTTTTTCTATAACATTGTATGTACAGTGATAGAAGTAGGAAAGAGGCATAAAGTCTATTGGAAAACTACCAAATGTCCCCTGCAAATGGGCCCTATTCAGAATCAGTAAGCGTATGATGAGTGATTTGGTTTTGAATATCGCCTTTAGATTCCATGCTGTTACAAGGCCAGCCCCGAACATGGCAACTCTTATTTCCACACACAGTACCTCTTCACTCTCAATTTAACCCAAAAATCTGATGAACCCATTACTCCATACTTGATTTCATGGAACAAGGAGTAGATATAGTTACAAATGATCAATCACAAGCCGTGAACCAAAGCAGCAAGGCATTAACAATTCACACCATTTTGGTCCACTTGCTCAAGCAGAAGATGTGGCAGCATATTTAATACACAGCGACTTCACTCAGTTTTAGAAAAGACATGACTCATGTTGCATTTTAGAAATGAAGGAATTTTATAGGATTTCATGCTCGCTACCCATTTGGGTGTCAGAGTTCACGAACATCTAAACAATTAACGTAACCAGGTACTCTGTAAAGGCCACAAGGGACGAGTATCTAAATTAAATGTTACTCAAGTAAAGTAAAAAATGACCCAAGAAACATTTCATCCCCAATAAAGCCATGTTCTGTTAGATTGCATTATACAAATCAGCATCTTGTTCTGCAGTATTGTAACACTGTAGACCCCACAGGCATATGCCGTCAATTTAATGGGATCAGTGAAGAAGCAAGGCAGCTGTGAAAGATTGCTTTAAGTACAGCAATCGTGTGCTTGTCATTCTGCTCAATAGTGGAAAAATCCAAATTCGGGTAGGCATCAGTATTTAAGAGAGTGAATGCTAAAGCATCTCTCATAAGTACCTTGGGGACAATAAGATTTGACATATAACACATAAACAAAAGTACACAACAGCTGTTAGATTAGTTTTGTTTGAGTAAAATACGTCAGGATCATTTAAACATAGCATGTGTTCCCTCCATCACTCAGGCTGAGTCTGCAGACCACACTTTTGAATATTGTACACCAAGGGCTGTGAGTCCCACCGTTGCATCACCATTACCAAAACAGTATGGGGAAAAAATCATCCAGCTAATTGTATGCTTGATTAAAAACTCCCACCAGTCACACAAAGAACAAAATCTTCTTTAAAAAATAATTTAAATCTATTTGATGAAGGAGGCGGAAACCAAATGTTTATTTAAGTTTTGATTGAATGCCCTACATGGATTTTTAAGATGCTATTTCAACATTATTATTATTTATCCAGGCTTTTGTTTTGAAAGACATTTCCTATTAATTTTTTCTACTATTGCCCATAAGAACACCCTGAGATATAAGTTACATTAAGAGGGCTGAAAAAGATAAACTTGGTGGTATCTGGCAGCTATTTCAAATATGTGACGTAAGGGGCCACAAAAAGAGACTAACAAGAATAAGAGAGTGGTAACCTGGTAGAAGGGTGATTATAATTCTTATACTGTAGTTTTTAATCTGTTGTTGTTTAGCCGTCTTAGTCATTTTGACTCTCCATGACCCCATGAACCAGAGCATGCCTTGGAAACTCCCACTTTCTTCTCTAAGCTGCTCCTTTTTTATGTCCATGGAGTTTTTGTGGCAAAATACTGGAGTGGTTTGCCATTTCCTTCTCCAGGTGGATCACATTTAGTCTAAACACTCGGCTATGACCTGTCTGTCTTAGGTGGCCCTGCATGGCGTAGCTCATAGCTTCTCTGAGTTATTCAAGCCCCTTCGGAAGGCAGTGATCCATGAAGGGGGGTTTTTAATCTAGAGATGTACAAAATAACTCAAATAGTTCTTAAGTAAGACTGAAAGGTTTTCACTGTATGGCAATTGGCCATAGCATCTGAAGTTGCTTTCTTCCAGTGTGTGATATAGCAGAAGTATCAGGTCAGCGCCATTTTCCCTTGTCACAAAGAGGTCATGAGCCCCGCAATCCCAACTGGCTCAGGGCTGGGTTGGCAGTTGCTGTCAGTGCAGGAAGAAGAGGGGAGGGTATGGAGGACACCATTGACAGGGAGAAGCCTGAAGTGATGTCAGCTCTGCTCCTTTGCCTTTAGAGGCTGGGAAGCTCCCTTTCCTGTCCCACCCAGGACATGGAGAGATTCCCTAGCAATGGAGGAGAGCATTGGACAGTCAGGAGGTGAGGAGCCAATGGGGCTGACCCCCATCACATCACCAATGGGAGGGAGAGCCACACCCCTTGAAGAAACATGCGCTTCCAAGAGCATCAGCATGTAGAGAGAAATGAGTCTTGTGAGTGAGCTTTAATCCTGTCTCTGATGCTGTTCTTGAACTCTCTAATAGTGCTTTTGGCAATTTGTATCTATATCCTGACCTGAACCATTATAAGCCTTGACTGAAGCTTTCTTACTTTCTTGCATGTAAGAGCCTCTGTCATAGCATATGGGATGGGAGTTTTGACAACTATTATCCATTGCTTTGTGTGTTTAGCTCCTCTGGTACAACAGGACTTGCATTTCCTCCCCTCGGCCCACATTCCCAAAATCTGTCCCTGATGGTCCCTCAACCCCCTGCAGCTGGTTTTGTGGGAGAAAGTGTTGTTGCATGCATGGAAGTCCCCTGAAGCAGTAGGCTAACGTCTGGATAATGGTCACAGTGTGTGTCTGGCTCCCTTCCCCACCTCCAGTCTCATAATTCAAAATAGTACTTTTCCTTATTTGAATTTTAGTTGAGGAAATGAGATGGATTGTATTGGCTTTTATTCCCTTTGATTAAATATGCTGTGGATCAACTTGTCTTTTTAGAGACAATTATTTTTCTTCTTAAATAGAAAAATTCCTGAGAGTTCCCAGAACCTTCAAAACACGCCCCATGTAAAATGGACTTTCTTCTCAAAACCAGATGTAGCCCTCTTTCTATTTATAGAGTATACCTTTTCGTATATTTCTTGTCATATAGTAATGTATTTATACATTTGCATTTTCCTACTTTTCTAAAATGGTTACAAACCAATTTATTGTTTAAACCTGCTTTCCTCATCAGAACAATAACTGGTTTGTGCCTTAAAAGCACAGTCTTGACAGTTCCCATAAATGAGGGTGATTTTTCCAATGCACTTTCACTACTAATGTCAACATTCCCACATCAATTTAATCTTTCATTGGGGACTGTTAAAATGTTAAGAACACAAAAGAGCTTGCTGGATCATGTCAGTAGCCCATCTAGTCCAGCATCCTGTTCTCACAGTGACCAATCAGGTGTCTATGGGAAACACACAAGCAAGACCTGAGTTCAGCAGTACTCCTGCAGCTTCTAGCAACTGCTATTCAGAAGTATCCTGCCTCTTACAGAGAAGGTAGAGTGTTATTTGGTCTTAGAATTCTACCTTGGTTCAGGTCAGGAGTGGATCTTGGGCTTAATGCATTCCAGTCCCAAGCACTTCAGGTAGAAGCTAACTAATGAACTGGGAGGATCCTGTATTTATTTGAACATTTCTTACTGGTGAAAAAGAACCTTCCCACATTTATATAAGTGCTCGAAAGGAAGGCTGTTTCACATGGTAAGCCAGAATTCCACAGATCACTTGTAACCTTCATCCTGTGCAAAGCAGACAAGGAGAGACCAGATGCGTTTGAAGTTACCTATCTGCCTCCCAGTAGAATCCCTGAATTAGAACAGTATTTGGACAGTTTTGTGCATGTTTTTTGGGGAAAGTGTGAGCATGTGAGGTCAGTCAGACAGTAAGTGATAACTTTCAGCTGCTCTGACCCAAATATGATTTGGCGCTGTAGCACTTTCACTTAAGATAACTTTGTCCAATATACTTGAATGGATAGTTTACACCTGGTATTCTGAGTTGTGATATATGTATCACACTTTTTGATACAATATCAGGTGATTTAAATTTTGAAAGTTATAAAAATGTTCAGGGTGATTTACAAAATTAAAAGAATAAATCAATAAAGTATGATTTATAACAAATATAAAACAGAAATAGAATGATAAAACATAATTGATAAAAACAGCAATAAAACAGCAGGGGTTTATAAGATCTTGAAAAATATGGCTCTAAAATGACTTCAGAGTAACCTGGTAACCCTATTCCACAGATGGGGTCCCACAATAGAAAGGCCTCTCTTCAGTTGCCTCACTCATAGGAAGCTACTAATAAAATCCTCATTGCCTGAGCCAAATTGATGTGAACATAATGGTCCTTCAGGTATTTGGGTCTCAAGCCACATAGGGCTTCAAGTTAAACACTAGTATTGGAAATTAACCAGGAATGTTGTTGGCATCC
This sequence comes from Podarcis cretensis, assembly GCF_951804945.1. Lineage (NCBI taxonomy): Eukaryota > Metazoa > Chordata > Lepidosauria > Squamata > Lacertidae > Podarcis > Podarcis cretensis. The sequence continues at coordinate 66,250,490 of NC_137170.1, read as the reverse complement.
GTCTGTTTCAGGAGACAATGGAGGAGTGCGCCTTTGGGGGTGAGGTCAAGCAGTTGGAAGGTTGTAGCACCTGTTGTAGCTGTTGAGACCGAGGTGGGAGAGACACATTTTGTTGCAGCTGGGACCGATGAATGCATCCACTTGTGCTGCTGCAGATGTACCATGGCATGACCTGTCTTCAGGCACAGGAGGGACATCCAGCATTTCCAAGACAAACAGAGTCTGGATACTGTTGACTATGTCAGAGTCCACTTTTTGCTGCGAGTACCGTTCTGGATAGTACTCTGCCCATTGCTTTGTTGCTGTGGTCTGTGATGATCTCTCCCGAAAAGGTTTTCAGCGGTGCATTCTGCTGGGCATCACTTGCCTTTATCACTTGCCTCTCTCCATGTAGCAAGAGTCTTTTTGCAGGGTGCACACTTGTAGTTGAAGAGAGGCTCACACTTTGCAGCAACAGCAGGTTTCATGTCTTTTATGCAGGCCTCAAACCAGTCTGGGCTCTGTTGCTCTCTTTTGCCAAAGGATGACCTGGCTGTGTTCTATGTAGACTGCCTATTGGATGTGGTTCCACCCTGCTTCCACACTATCTTTGGGGCAGTTCAGTAGAGCTTGTTTAACAGAGTCAGAGAAGCTTTCATAAAGTTCAGCTCTGACTATTTATGCTTTATGCTTTGTACTATGGGTCTTCTTTGGCTGGGGATGGATCTTGCTTGCTACCAATGAGTGATCCATGTCACAGCCGGCACAGGAATCAGTGGTGTGGATAATTTCAGGCATGGTCTTCTCAACACCCAACAGGGATCACAACAGATTTGAGAGGGACCTGATCAGCACTGGCTGCTGCCCACACAAGTTAAAAGGGAAGCATTGGAGCGGGTGGCAGCGTCTCAGGGAGAACTAGAGGGAGTGGATGGCCACACCAATAGGTGCTTGGGGAAAATAAAAGTGATGATGGCTGTCATTGATATGTGGGTGTCATTTCTCCATTGGCTGTGTGGCGATCACACAGGGTCCCCGGACGTTTGACAGTCTATTGATCCCTGTGCCACCACTGTGCCCGCTTCCCCGCTTCCCCACTGCCACCAACCCATTACTCTCAGGTACACACTGAGTCCAGACAGTTATTAAAATTGAACCAAATAAACAAGTTTATTTTATAAGCGTTAACAAGTTTATGGTTTCTCAGATAAAATTCTTGTCAGTTTCTTAACTTTAGTTTCTTTACCGGCCTATACCTTCCTAATACCTTCTGACTAATTATCTCAACTGTTTGACTGACTCTTCTTAACAGATTCTCTCACTCTCTCACATCAGACTAACCCAACCCACAGACTTATCCTCTCTCTCTCTCTTCTCTAACTCCAGAGTGACTTCTTAACAACTCTAACTCTAACTCTAACTCTTAACTCTAACTTCTCCCCTTGGGTTCCTATTGGTTAGTCATTTTACACTTAGTTAACCCTTTCCTTATGACCCAGTTTGATGTCACATACCTAGGAGGGCAAACGCCACAGGCTGCATCCCTCCAATTCTCTGCAGATAGGTGGCACACACAGCCAAAGCAGGTGGATTTCACCCAAACTCATTAACTGATGAGCAGAGGGTTAAATTATGACCTGACTCCTGCAGAGACCAGGACTGAAGTATTAGCTCATCAACTCATGAGCAGAGAGTTTAGTCCTGCTGAGTGCTGCTACATCAGTGCATTACCTCTGTGAAGAAGCACCAACCCCCCAGTCAACTTGACCTGTAGGTGGGATCACTCACTTGTCAGTCACCTGACTTCATTATGACATCAGATGATTGATATGTGAGTCCCCACCTGTCAAAGTTGGCCTGCAGGGGTGCGTGGGGAAAACTCAACTGGAAAATTTTGTATCTTATGCAGTTTGGACCACAGTCTCTCTACCTGTCCAATTGTGTGAATGTGTATATAATTACCCCCATTGGTTGCATTTTGGGATGCAATGTCCACCTCAGGTGTTCCTCTAAACCCCCCACCTAACAAACTGAAATTTCTCTGTTCTGCCCCATGGAAACGGTCAGTTGTTTTGTCTGGAAGAAAGCTCTGTCTCTCATATATGTGAGTATTGATAAGGTTCAGACCCACCTATAAGTGAGGTAGAGCAAGAAAAAACACCCACCCACACCCCGTCCGATCCCTATTTCCTCTTGTGTTTTTGTACTTTGAACCTAACACAACACATCTGTTTTGAAGATCTAGCTTCTGGTTGGTTCCCTGCTTGCAAACATGGAAGCTTTTCTTCTAGTGACTTATTGCATGGTTCATGAAGCACACTGCCGGATGAAGGAGTAAGAAGGAGGCGAAGGAAATACCTTTGGCCATTGGTGACTGGAGAGATTGATTGTCTCACCTCAGACCTCCCTGCCCCCACTCATAGTATCATGGGCCCCTCGCTGATAAAATGTTGCTCGTGGCCAGGGAGCATAAGTAAAAAGCAGTTAGTGACACAAAACAGGATTTCGGGGGGGGGGCGGCGAGTCCAGAATTACCGCAAGATTATATTGCTTTTCTGTAATTTAGTCTTTAAACTTCTGAGGCTATTTATGGCAATAGGAAACTAGATCAAGCCTGGTCACATGGTAAAGAATACTTAAGCAGAAGTAAGTAATCTAGAGTGTAGCCTCGCTCATTTAGAATTAAGGAACAATATGTGTGCAAGCATGTGCAGAGTGCTTTTCACTTAACCCTCGAGAAACTGCAGTCTCCCCGACCACACATATTTTTAGTGAAGAAGCAGGACTTATAAAGTGAGAACATTTCTGTCTCACGTGAGCACACTAAATGCCCAGCGCTTCTCTCTTTAGAAATAAGCATTGACCCTCACCTATTGCCCAAAGGTTGTAACCACAGAATGCAGGTATTCTGTTCTCCTTCAAACACAAATCCACTCTTAGTCCCTCACCCTTTCCCTCCAGCAACCCTTCACAAAGCTAGATTCACCTCCCCCTTCCTGCCCTCTTCTAATTATAGGAAGACTCTCCTTCTCCCTCAGCCTCTGAGCTTAATTTGTGCCAAGGCTCACCAGGATTCAGTGTAGGAGTTCCCTGCTGAATCAGGTCAGCTGGAGGGCAAGCATCTGCATGGGGCAAACTGCATTTACAAAGAGGCCCTTCTGGGGGCAGCACCCTTTGGGGGCAGCGGTGGCTGCTGTGCACAGATCCTTCATTCCACTAAAATTCTGGGGAAATTCTTAAGTTTTATCAGAGTGGGGTGGGGGTGGGGGTGGGATTCACCCACTCCTTTAATTTATCAGCACATAGGTTAATAAAGTGAAATAAGCTTTCTTCATATTCTGAAATCTGCTAGTATCTATGATGCAGAGCCAAGGGAGAAATATTCAGGATTTACTGATAATAATAAAGAGATTGTACCGCACAGTGTAGTTAAGATACCCATAGTTACTAGTGTAAAACCATTTGCCTACCGTCTGAAAAGTTTGGTCTGATTTTCAAACATATTTTAGGAAATGATGATAGAAGAGAAAGCATATGTTGTCACCCAGTTCCTTACATGCTACATACGTGTTGTCCTGCTCCTCACTTCCCCATCCACTTCAATTAAAAGAACAGCAATGCTATACTAAGCAGATTTATTTGCTTTGGAAGTTACTTGTTTTGAATGCAAATAATAAAAAAGATGATAGTAAAAATTTCTTTATAAAACTGTTTCTATTTTAGTAATTATCAGCGGTGTAAAATGCTTGATCTATAAGCATATACACTCATTGACAGGAAGCTATGCTCTGAAACAACATGGAGCTTGCAATTTTATCAGGACAATGCCAGTAGATTTCAGCAAGGTTGGTTCCAACTCATCTGTGATAAATGAGAAGATAAGGCAATCAGTGCACACCATGACACTCTGTGCAGCTAGTTAGACACACTTCAAAACTATTCAGGTGTGCTCACAAGGCTTATGAGTCTTACATGGGGGGTGTCTCAATATAAATACATCCTTCATGGTGGCCACTCGAAATGCAGGATCTGTTTTTCTAAGACTTAACCCAGGTCAGATATAAATAATAGATGTTAAGAGTTGTGGGTTTGGGGATGCATTTCAGACTGTGTGTTTCAGCTGGGTCAAAAGAATGCCTTTCTCCCCCTTTTCCTTCCCCTTGTGTAGTTCCTCTGCTGGACAAATGCCTGCAAAATTCCATCACACCTCTGCGAGGACCTCTTTGGGTCTCTAAGGGAGAAGGTTTCAGCCCCTCTGGAGCAAAGATATATATCCAAGGAGTACTGTTGGCCTTGCACCAGCGATTAAAGTCTGCTAAAAACTACTGTGATCAGGTGAGTTATCCCACGTCTTTAAACAGCTGCTTTTTCTTTGATACGAAATGCACTAGTTGTAGTAAGGCTGTGATTGGCACTGTGTCATAAGGAAGGCTGTCATGTATTACATGAGCTCTTATACGCAATAGGTAGATGAAGTATTTCTCCTGTAATCTCAAAGCCAACAATAATGGAGTTAATTGTGTATGCCTTTCATTGTGTTGTATGCCTAATCTTTTTGTGCTGCACTTCTCCTTCTAAGGAAATTATATATAGCTATTTAGGATAGGGTCATCTGCAGTTTCTCAGAATTCATTTCATTCCCCCCCCCCCCATGTAGAAATAACTAGAACTGAAATATAGTTATGTTAAATGTAAAGTCATGTAAACATAACATTTTTCTTAATGTTTTGTCATTTTCTTAATGTTTTACTTTGAGGAGCAGCCTTCAGCGATTTGCATGAGAAATTTGTTAGGCATCTAAAATACATTTACATTCTATATCCAGCACAGAGATTTATTTGTGTGTGTGTGTGTTTATAGATGAAATGTATTGAATGTAGTTAGTTTGTATTTGGTCTGCACTGCATGCCAGTATTCTTTTTAACCTTTTGAAAATATGTTTTAATGAATATTAGTACAATTGACCTAAACTGAACAAATATTGTATGCCTTTTCAGAACTGTTAGTTTTAGTATAGTTTGCTTGTTATTTTTTTTAAGTGCTTGAAATGCTTGGCATGAAAAATTATCAGAGCAAGAATTAATATTGCATCTTAAACTGAGATTTACAAGATATATTGGGTCACATACTAAAAGATGAATGCATCATGCTCTCAGTCTTCATGAAGGGGGGGGGGAGGAAGCGGATGTCAGTCATGCTGTTTATACAGCACCTCCTGCTGTTAGGTTCATAAAGAGAAATGATCATTTACTTTGAAATAAACTGTTTTGTCCTGAGCTGATGGGGATCTACAACAAGTAATCAAGAATACAGAAGCAGGCAAAGGAGCCTTCTTTCAGAGAATGCTTGACCCATTTTAATACTGGTGGAGGGGGTGGGGGAGGAACTACACTCGATCCTTATTTGGTCCTTATTTTTAAAGTTTTTACTTCACCTGTAAAATGCAGCTTTAATGCAAAACATAGAGAAGTAGAAATGGTCTACATCAGAAAGACATTCTTTTCTTTAATGAAAAATATCTCTCAAATGTAATTCAGTTTTGTTTCAGTAATCATAATTTTGCACCAAATTAGTATAGAACAAAGGGCATCTGCTATTCATAGTGCTTTGGGTTTTAAGAGTCATAAACTAGTAACAGTAAAAGTTTGAGTTTGATTCAGAACCCTTTTTTGCTTTTATAAAAGCGGATACCATTTTAAACTTATTTCAGTGTTTAGAAGTAAAAAAGAGAGGTAATATTAGGCAGTTCTAAAATATGAAAGTTATACCCAGGTTAAGAATATTTGCTATGGCTGTTGATCATAGTAAGTTACAATTACAACAGTACAGAAAAAATAAATACAACTGAAGACCCATGTTTAGTAATGTTTGTCCTTTTCAAGTAACTTAAGATTTTAACACTGGTATCTTAAGTATTTCAAATACTTAAAATCACTTTATTTTGGTTAAGCGTATTCTGAAATATTTCTGTTCCCCCCCTTTCCCCCATACAGTAATATGCAATTTTTAATAACTGAATGTGGCCCAAAGAACAGAGCACAATAGTCGACATGCACTCTTTCCACACTAAGCCTCCCTCTTCTGGCTCCAGTCAGTTGCATCTTGAAAAACTACTAATTCTTAAAGGCCGGAGGACACTCTGCAGAAACATTCAGTGTGGGCAATGGGCCACAGATGGTGTGGAAAATCATTCTCCCTGTGCACACTTGCAAGTGTTTATGTTCTTGCACAGCCCTGTTTCGATCACAGGCCATTGTCAAAATTCGCTTGTACCTCTGTGTGCCCTCCATAGCTATGTCCCAATGCACAGCTGTAACCCATCTCTTCTTTAATGCATCAGCAGAAGGAACCAGACCAAGCATGCCACGCAGCTCACAGGCATGCCATGCAGCTGGGCCCTACTCTTCTGTTCTTGCCAGAAGGTTTTTGATTGTTCAGACTAGTTAGTCCACCCAATGAGGAATGTGGCTGTGCTGACATGTGTCATGTGAGTGCCTCATCAGCACTTGTACCGTATGTTTTTCTCACCTGTGATAAACTAGCACGCCAGGTCAAAAGGCTTTAGTGGCTATTGTTTTGCCTAGGCAAACTGTTTTGAGAGAGTGGCTTTTTTTTGATGATGCTGTGTGTGCTCAGAGGAAGCTTGATTGTTTCTCAGCTCAGGTTTTACTTAGCTGTACCCTGCCTTTGTTTTCAGTTACCTTAACGTTATCCTTTTTAATTAAAAAGAAAGCATTTCAAATGTTGAAGAAATACCTTCCAGTTAATTTTGTTCCATTGGGGCATGCAGACGAAACCTGCGTAGCAGTAGGTATTTGCGCTATTAAAATATTCCTTCTGCTTTTCAGTCCATCTGAATTAACATGCACAACATACCACTTTCTCTGCAGGTCTACTTTACATGTCAGCAACAGTGGGTATGCTAGCAGTTTGTTGCATCTTGCCCTTTTAAGGTGCGGGGATCTGGGTCAAAATGTTCAGTTCACACGGGGACCATTTTCTGTGTCCATGTCATAAAAAAGTGTGAATACTTTTTACAGGCCTTTTACTGAAAATGTTTAGGGTGGATTAAGGAAAAATGATACTTTTTGGAACTTACGACTTCTTGAAGACAAGAGAAAATGTCCCCCCCCCAACAAAAAAAATAAAAGTAGAAATACTATAATTACAGTAATATTTTGTATTCTAGAAGTCATACTTTAAAATCACAATGTCCTGTGAGCATTTGGCTGAGACGTGTGATAAGTGATTTTCAGGAAGTGAATGCTTCCCTTAAAATCTACGAATGCTCCTGAGAATTTTAGATTTTTTTATTTATGTGGCGTATTTAGGTGCTAAAACAAGTGTGTGTTTAAACCTCTTGTTTTCTTGATTTGTGCGCCTTAATTTAGACCTAAAAGATCACATCTTCTTTTCTGTATTTAACGGCAAATATGATAAAAGAGCTAATAACTTTGCTTTGACAGTGTGTATTTAAGTGCCTTTACTTCAGGCTGCAATTTCTGCAGGATGAAATTGTTCAAAGCTATGCTTGGAATATTAAAAATTCATTAGCAAGTGTGGAAATAGCATAAACATGCAAGCATGAAGTGCAGTTAACACTTCCAGTGAAGGGGCTGTCCTGTCTCATTAGCATTCTTGATATGTAGTTGTGCTGTTGGTGGGGGTGTTGAACAGGAATGTCATTGTGCTGAGCCCCAGTGTTTGGGGACAAACACTACTGTGGAAGGAACGTGTGAAAAGGCCATAGTGTGATCAGTGAATGAGGAAGGCTGTGCGTTCCCTGTGCTTCAAGCAGGGAAGCTGTCATTCACAATCCTAGCACAGCTAAACAGAGGCCAAAGAGAAGATTGAAATACCTTTTTAAATGATATTAATGATTCTTAAACATTTCTGTCCTTTAGGCTCACATAGTAAACAATTAGTCCTGTCTGTCACTAAGATCAGCAAGGCACAAAACATGGGTAAGGTGACACAAAGGGTAAGTGGTGGATCCAGTAAGAGATATTACCATAGCCATTTTGTATCTCTTACTCCCTGGGATAAAAAATAGCGACCATTCTGTATGGTAAACTAATTCTCGTTCTGAGAGACAGAAAGATGTAGTATTGAGCTCTTCAGCTTTTTCCAACCCAATTACATAAATATTTTTGAATTATGTATTTTAGGTGTAGGCCAAGCAGTTTAAGAAAAAAGTTTTTAACAAACAAAAGAGAGAAATATGTTTGTTAAGTGGCACTGTATATTATATCTTTAAAAGAAGGTGTAATATGCCAAAAATATTTTAATAATGAAATCAGCAAGCATTTTTTCCTTTTTTAATCATCACAATTTTCCCACTAAAAATAGTGCCAGGGTTTTATGTCGCCGCAGACCCTATTCATCATAAATGAAGCATTAAAGGAAATATGCTTCATAATTTGAATACAAATTATTTTGCTAGATGCATTATTTCATTCTTTAAACAATTTCACAATATTCATTTTCAGCATCCTTTGTCATACAATTTGATAAGCAGTCCTGCTTGAGCTCAGAGGTTACTTTGGGGTGTTGTTGTTTTTAAACAAAATGTGCTTATTTGTGTCAAGAAAAAGTTAATACATTATTTGGCATTTTGTAACTCTTTGATTTACAGTTGCTGCACTCAAGTACTAGTTTTTGTTAAACATGAATAGCAAATACTGCATAACTTTGTTTTTGTTTTTAATCTCCGAGTGTCCATGGTCTAATACGTTACCCTTGGTATCGGATTTGTATAATAATAATAATAATAATAATAATAATAATAATAATTGAGTCTGATAGTGGCATATAGTATTATACTAGAGAGTGTGATTTTTACATTATAAAGAGTTATAGTTACATCTTTTTATGGAGTTTTGCATAATAACTGTATTATGCTGAGATATTTAACTTAAATTAAATGTAGCATTTAATTTTTCAAAACTTTGCGAAGATGATGGAGTTCTACAGAGTTTTGTGTGGTGAATTATTGCTTTAAAATAAACTTAGAAGGCGGCTAAAGATGTTGTTGTTACCTGTAACAAAAAGATTCCAGTGAAATATATGTTGCAATTTATTACTGACTGTAAACTTCATAGTTTTGACTAATGTTTTTGAAAAATTGTCAGCACTATAGACAAGCACAATATTGAAGTGCTGGTGTTATAATTTTTCTGTATACAGTAGAAATTTGGTAACAGGGCAACAACCTTTGGATCCCTGTGGTGTGGCCTGGGACAAAGAAGGCGACTTTGCAGATTGATAAAATAAACTCTTTTTTTGTCAAAACAGTCAGACATACTAAACCTGTAACATAGATTCTTATTAAAATATCATTAAAATTCTTTTTTTTTAATTCTGAACTTGAAAATCCACTCACTTTCTTTTATAGGTTTTGATAAGTGATTTTTAGCATGTTAAGTTGTGTTATGGATTTGAGCCGAGTTCCTATATTTTCATGCAACCAAGCTGCATTCTAGTTACTAGAAGTATTTTAAGAACCTTACACTTGTGTCTTTTCCAAAGTGTCATGCCTTGAGCAGGCCTAACATCAGTTAAATGAAGTGAAAATTGCATTCTTGTCTTGATAGAGATGAAAATGGATTTCTGGTCATGAAATAGATGTAGTTGTCACTTTTTAAAAAAGGTGTCAGCAGTTTGCTTCAGCGACTAAGGTGCCAATTCAGTATGACAGTAAACTTGTGATCTGAGCAATCAATAAAATGCTTCAATAACTTCTGCTTCATTACACTTATAATAAGAAGCTATAGATCTGTGGCACATAAAATGTTGATAAAGACTATGTGTGGGGACTGACTGTACTAGTCTGCCTTAGAAACACAGCAAGTGCAATGTTGCCATCTAGAGTTTGTGCATAGGCAATTATTCTAAGAGGAAAAGTATGATAATGGTAAGCCTTGAAAGGGAAAACCCTGTTTATATGTTGTCAATGGTGCACATATATGTGGAACAGTTCCTCGCCGGGTCAGAAAATTGCCGAGATCATGGGGAAATCAAGCATCCCTTCTTTGAATAATGTGTGGCACATGCTTTCCCATCCGCATTTTAATGGCCTTGAAATTAGTTTCAGTATGAAGGTATTTTCACTGTCACATGCTGTGATGAAAATGTAAGATATAAAGATTTTATTTAACCATTAAACAATAACCTTCAACTATCACAGAGAAAAACTGGAGAAAAACTATCACAGTGCCAGCAATTTCATATAAGTGGTTCAGATTATGTCTAAATCTTCATTTTTAAAAATAAGTATTTTCCCTGGACATCTCCTAGTAGGGCTGGGAAAGACTTGTGTCTAAAACCATGGAGATTTGCTGCCGGTCCATGTAGACAATACTGAGTTAGATGGACCAACGATCTGACTATGTATAAATCAACTTCCTATGTTCCCAAGGAAACAGAAATACACTTCTAGGTTGATACCTAACTATAATGGTTGGCTTGTGCAGCTGACGTCTATTTGCACAAACAGGACTCCTGCTTCCTCTCCTCACCCTTGCAGCCCCTCCCCCAAACTTCAAGAAGGCAACCCTCTGGAACAGAGTGGTGGGCTGTTGCGGGGAGGGGGGGGGGAGAATGGGAAGTCATGTTGCTGTCACAACATTGGAGATCACTGTTTCTTTAAATATTTTAAGGGCATAAATGAGCCCTGTGGTAAACTTATTTTCAGCACAATGTCCATTTTTACTTTTGCAAAGAATGATGAGTCACTTGATTGAAGTATGTTGTGGAAAATGCTTAACTGTAGCGGCAGGCCTAAAAACACTTGATCATGTGTAAAAGCCCATTGAATTCTTATTAAAGTATGCAAAGGATCTGGGCTTTTGTTCCATTTAGACCCCTTCCTTGTTGAGAAAGAGTGTTGGTGCTGACCTTTAAGGCCCTAAACAGCCTCGGCCCAGTATACCTGAAGGAGCGTCTCCACCCTAATTGTTCTACCCGGACACTGAGGTCCAGTGCCAAGGGCCTTCTGGTGGTTCCCTCACTGCGAGAAGCCAAGTTACAGGGAACCAGGCAGAGGGCCTTCTTGGTAGTGGCACCCTCCCTGTGGAATGCCCTCCCACCAAATGTCAAAGAGAACAACAACTACCAGACTTTTAGAAGACATCTGAAGGCAGCCCTGTTTAGGGAAGCTTTTAATGTTTGATGTATTACGGTATTTTAATATTTTGTTGGAAGCCGCCCAGAGTGGCTGGGGAAGCCCAGCCAGATGAGTGGGGTATAAATAATAAATCATCATCATCATCATCAGTGTCAAAGAGATCCCCTATTTGCTTGATTTCCCAGCTATTCTATTTTGTTTTCAAGTGGGCTTATATATGCTAAGTATGGAAGCACAGGCAGGAGGGTGTTTTCAGAAGTGCTCAATTTAGCTAACTTCACCTAGTGGGTGTAGCAAGTCTCAAATGGAAGATGCTCCTTGTGGAGAGATAGTGCAGTTGGAGGACCTGACTGTAAAGATTTTAGCCTTATTGAAGATTATGTACTACATCACTAATTGGGAAAGGAAGAAAAGTTGAAGCACTGCACTAATAGATGCCTTCACAATACCTGTGGGAGAGAAAAGAAACTCCTCAATAGCTAAAGTATGGATTTCATGTCATTCCTACCCCCCACCTGCAAAGTTCTAGCTTAATATCATGTGATTCCTTAGCTCTGAGCTTGCATTAGGTATGTATACAATGTTCCATTTCTCCTTCCTGGGTGTTTGTGAAAGGAAGTAGCTCCTGTGTTGCTGCTGCTGCTATTGTTAATAATAAATCATAAAAACACACCATTAAAACTACAATATAAAATACCATATATGATACAATATAACACATTAAATTAGGCATATGATTCCACTCCCTCGTGCTCTAAAGACCTATCAGAACAAATAGATCTTAAGGTGTTATCTGACAGAAAACAACAGGGGGCAGTCTGATCTCAATAGGGAGCAATGTTTTAGGTCTGAGGTGCCACTACTGAAAAGGCCATGGCCCTGCTTCATGTAGTAACCCATGGGCTATATTCACTGAGACCAGTACTAGGAGAGCTCCTGAGGATCTTAAAACCAGTGCTGGTTTGTACTGGGGAAGGAACTCCTTCAAGTACATGAGTTCTCAGCTATTTAGGGTTCTGTGCACTAGCACCCTGAATGGCCCAATAGCTTACCGGCAGCAAGTATAGTGCTTTCAAGACCAGTGTTTATGTGAACTCATCTCAGCGTCCCAAACAACAATCTGGCAGCACCAGCTGCAGGGAAGCCCCACACAGAGTGCAATGCAGTAGTCCAATTGGGAGGTTATCAGTTCTCCCACTCAAAGGATGACTATAGCTGCCCCCAGAATATGTCCCTGTTCTCTCAAGAGGAGTGCTACCCTGTCCACAGCTGGTTGTCAGCCTAATTCTCTGACCCAAAACCTGCAACAATAGCCATCGTCGGAAAAAGTTAAGCAGCAGTAGGCATCACTTTATAATACAGAGACAGACAATACCGTATTGGCCTGAATATAAGCTGCACCCCCCCCCCCCAATTCCAACTGCGAAAAGTTAAAGTGCGGATTACATTTGCGACCTTACGGTATGCAGCCAAGAGTGTGGTGAAGTGGCGCCTGCCCTGTACGTAGTTCCCCATCGTCTCCCCCAAGGTTGGGAAGGGAGAGAGTGAGGAAGGGGGAAGGCTGCCGGCAACGCAGTGTGGCTCCCCCCGTCCAATATGCATCCAGGAGCAGCGAGGAAGGGAGCAATTTATAATCAGGTATCCGCCCCCCCCCAATTTTAAAGGTGTGGCTTATATTCGGGGGCGGCCTATATTCGGGCCAATACGGTATACAGTGGTAACTCAGGTTACATACGCTTCAGGTTACAGACTCTGCTAACCCAGAAATAGTGCTTCCAGTTAAGAACTTTGCTTTAGGATGAGAACAGAAATCGTGCTCTGGCAGCGCGGCAGCAGCAGGAGGCCCCATTAACTAAAGTGGTGCTTCAGGTTAAGAACAGTTTCAGGTTAAGTACGGACCTCCGGAACGAATTAAGTACTTAACCCGAGGTACCATTGTATACTCTAGATAATAGAGCTACTTAAAGAATAGTTAAAATGTGCTTTACCCTTTAATGAAGTGGCATGCACCGGTAATTTAATTGATTTTTAAGGAATGGAAGAGAGCTTTGTTTAAGGAAGTTCTTAGGAAGTTCATGAGATTTCTTTCTTCATTACATTTATAACTCACCTTCCCTTCATGGAACTCAGGGTGGCGTACATCATTCTCTTCCTCCCCATTTTCTCCTCACAATAGCCCTGTGAGGTAGGTTTGGCTGAAAGGGAGTGAGTGGCTCAGGGTCACCCAGCAAGTTTCATGGCTGAGTGGGGATCTTCCAGGTCCTAGTCCAGCACTCTAAGCGGCACATGATGCCGGCTCTTGTTAGTACCACCTCAGATTTAAGTTATAGGTGTATATTATTAAACTACGTGAAATTCTGCTCAGATAATTTTCATTGGTTTTAATTTAACTCTCTTGAAAAGGCACCAACATACATTTAAAACTTTTTTTTCCATTATATTGAAAATAGATTATTGCATCTGAGAGCCTTGAACGTAATTACAGAATTCTTCTATTAAAGACTGTGAAAGTAAGACTTGACATATTTCCTTTAAATTACTCAACCACCTACAGGCACCATTGCCTCTGACTCTTTTGAATTTAGAATAAATTTTATATTGTTAAAGTGGCAAAGTGAAAGAGTGTGCTTGAAAGATTCCCTGAACAGCTTCAACACCCACAGGTATTATTTGTAAGAAAACAATCATGCCGTCTTCAGCTGGTTAGAGAGGGCACAGCATTCCATCTTCACCTGACATCCTATCTGTTCTGTCGACATTGGGTGCCCCCTGCCTGCCATCTACTCCTCCCAAAACAATGCTCACAGGAAGAGACTTGTGTGAATGGACAAGAATATGAATGTCTTAGGGGGGGGGAAAGGGGGGGGTTTGAACAGCATAGAAGCCACGTTGTTAAGGAGGTGGCAAAAGACAACAAGTAAAACTGTCTTGAGGATTGATTAGTATTTTGCACATTCTCTTCTAATTAATCAATGTTACCTTTGACTTGCATAGTACTTCTCAAGTATGATTATTTGGAGCTCTGCAAACAGATTGATTACAGGAAGGGAAGTGCCAAACCAAAAGGAGCTATGTCTTTTAGTTCCTTAGAAGTATCAAATTTTCCTAAGCAGACAGTTTTAATGAAAATTTCATTTCACCTTTTCATTTCACCTATTGGATACTTAATTAGGTTCTGTTTAATTAAATATATAATTCTATATTCCAGTTTTGGGGTTACTCCAAGATCCTATTTTGCTCCTGGATTCTCAGATGGTGGTGACTAGGAGTGTTTGAACTAAGCATAAGCTGGTTAACCAACGGCACCCATTTCTTGAGAAGGTGGATCTGCCATAGACACACCAGTGGAGCAGTTTTGGGGCCATCCTAACTGGGGGGCCCAGCCCAACCCTATGCATGTATGCTCAGAAATGTGTCCCATTGTGTTAAATAGGGCTTACTTTCATGTATGCATAAGCAGGATTGTTGTCTAAGTTACATCAAAATTGAATTACTCTGTACAGTCTGTTTTTTTTTTAAAGTCCTCTTAATTTAAAAAATTATCAGAGCTGGCTACTTGTCTTCTTGTTGATAATGAGATTTTAAAACATGAAGCAATGGTTTAATTTTAACTCCTGAGTGTCAATGGGAATGAGAAAGGTTAGGATGGCATTTAAGCCCTCTTCACTGGTGGAGAGGAGTACTGGGGGGAGGAAATCACCTTTGGGGAACAGGGCTACAGTCTGATTTTGGGGTCCTTTATGAGCAGCAGAGCTTCTGGTGCAGTACTGAATCTGCCACTTGTGCCCTGCTGATTGCTCTTCCTTTTTCAGGGTTACTATGAAGTGAACGCGGGGGACGCGGGTGGCGCTGTGGGTAAAACCTCAGCGCCTAGGGCTTGCCGATCGCATGGTTGGCGGTTCGAATCCCTGCAGCGGGGTGAGCTCCCGTCTTTCGGTCCCAGCCCCTGCCCACCTAGCAATTTGAAAGCACCCTTAAGTGCAAGTAGATAAATAGGTACTGCTTTATAGCAGGAAGGTAAACAGCGTTTCCATGTGCTGTGCTGGTGCAGGCTCGCCAGAGCAGCTTCGTCACGCTGGCCACGTGACCCGGAAGTGTCTCCGGACAGCGCTGGCCCCCGGCCTCTTAAGTGAGATGGGCATACAACCCTAGAGTCGGACACGACTGGCCCGTACGGGCAGGGGTACCTTTACCTTTTTATGAAGTGAAAGTCAGATTTACTTATGTCAGAAACTGGTGACTTTCGTATCCTTAATCTTCTATATTTCTAGGACATCTGTGGGGAATTTCTAGCCCATAGTCCAAATTTCACCCAGCACAGGTCCCAATTCAACTTGGGAGGCTACAGCTGTGCCCAAACCACGACCAGCTTGGGGGCCGGTAAAGATCCACGCAGAAAGCAGGGCTGAATTTAATTAACCCTACTAGATTGACTGCATGACTTAGTACCCCTCGGGGAAAAGGTTCATGTGGCCAGTACCTGCAGAAAATAGTTTTTCCTGCTGTATGCTCACTGCTTTGTGTAGGGCTGGCGGAGCCCCTTGTGCTGTGATTCACAAGCAACTGACAACTGGCTGGCTTTCAGGTGCTTGGGAAGCACTGCACAAGGGAAACTGAAAGGAGAAAGCAGATTTTACTGTATTATGGAGAAGTTGTTAATATGAATTTCCACTATCATCTTCTTGCCACTATCATCTTCTGAGAGACTCATGAGGTTTTGGAATTTAAGGTTTTAGGATCCATTGATTCTATAAGATTTTTATTGTATTTACTGGCTTTTATCTCTGCTGCCATTTCTTTCTATGCTGCATTGATGCATTTATTGTCTTTGCATTGTATTTTAATTTTTGATCCTGCTAATAATAATAATAATAATAATAATTATTATTATTTATACCCTGCCCATTATTTATACCCCAGCCACTCTGGGCGGCACCTGGAATACCTTGGCATTGTGGGAAAATAAATACATTCCAGAATATAAGAACCAGCATATTCTAATACATGGGAGTCAAACACTCAAATTGGTAAGGTACTCAGATAGTTTTCAGAGTAGCTAAACATAGTGTTTCAGGTAAATGCAGAATTCTCATCCCCACGGGTTCTCTATTTTCCCAGCTGTTCCTTCTACTTCTGTATTCTACAGCTTTGTATATTCATAGCCTTTCCTGTACGATCCTTTGTTTTCATGCATGATTCCCTCAAGTACTAACTGCTTTAGCCCCTTCATTCTGAATAAAAGCCTATGCTTCTTTGTAGGGCCAAGAATGCTGTGCTCAGAAATGTTGAACATAAGCAATAAGGGACTGTACTTGCAATAGGATGAATATGACTGACCTCTGATGGGCTTTTAGGACCAATTGCTGAAGTTCTGACCTTTTGTGGGGTGGGCTATGGAATCTGTTAAGTTGTGGGCGAACATATCAGACGACACAGCGATTCTTCCAAGCAGCTCTTTATTGTAAGCTGGAACAGAACTAACTGAGGAGCTCAGTCAGCCTGCTTATATAGAGCTCAAGAACAATGTAACTGTTGCCATTTTCTAAAACTATCCAATCACTGAACGTCACTTTTCGATCCTTCATTTGCATACAAACTATCCAATCACTGAACGTCACTTTTCGATCCTTTATTTGCATAACTATCTACAGTATCCCCCTGCTGGCCCAGGGTGAGAACTTCAGTACATAACAGAATCTTTGCCATGCCTGCTGAGATTTTCAATATGTTTCATTTCCAAATGTGCTGCCATGCCACTAGTTATTCATATTTAGCTTTTGTACCCAAATACCTTTAAATAAAGGGACGCGGGTGGCACTGTGGGTTAAACCACAAAGCCTAGGACTTACCGATCAGAAGGTCGGCGGTTCGAATCCCTGCGACGGGGTGAGCTCCCGTTGCTCGGTCCCAGCTCCTGCCAACCTAGCAGTTCAAAGGCACGTCAAAGTGCAAGTAGATAAATAGGTACTACTCTGGCGGGAAGGTAAACGGCGTTTCCGTGCGCTGCTCTGCTTCGCCAGAAGCAGCTTAGTCATGCTGGCCACATGACCCAGAAGCTGTACGCCAGCTCCCTCAGCCAATAAAGTGAGATGAGCGCCGCAACCCCAGAGTCGTTCACGACTGGGCCTAATGGTCAGGGGTCCCTATACCTTTACCTTTAAATAAAAGAACATGCTTTAACACCAGCCCAGCCCCTGCCACCAGAGCTACCCCACCCCACTGGAGCAAAGCAGGGCTGCAGGGAGCCACCTGCCCATGCAGTGGGGAGCTTGGCCGGCTGACACAGCCCTTGGCAGGCAGAGAGGAGCACTGGGCCAGGCTGCATTGGGGGTGCCTGTGTAGGCGCGCACCTCATTTGTGCCACTTCAAAAGTTTTGCACCTGGGGCCATGGTCCCCCCTGGTACCCCCCCCATGGTGCACCCCTGGGTGGCCCAGAAGAGGGCATTCTCTGTGGCAGCTTCTAGTTATGGTATTCCCAGGCCCCTTCACCATAAAGCTTTCTGTGAATGCTGAAGACCCACCTCTTTACCCTGGTCTTTGATGCTTGAGATGTGTAATTTCAAGACTCATCCTATTACTGCGACTGTATTTTTTTTAACTGCTTTTAATTCTTTAAATAATTGTAACCTGCCCTGGGACCTGCTGGTGAAGGCCAAGTAATACAGTGGTACCTCAGGTTACATACGCTTCAGGTTACATATGCTTCAGGTTACAGACTCCGCTAACCCAGAAATAGTACCTCAGGTTAAGAACTTTGCTTCAGGATGAGAACAGAAATCGTGCTCGGGCAGCGTGGCAGCAGCAGGAGGCTCCATAGCTAAAGTGGTACCTCAGGTTAAGAACAATTTCAGGTTAAGAACAGACCTCCAGAATGAATTAAGTACTTAACCCAAGGTACCACTGTACTGTAAATATGATGATGATGGTGATGGTGATGGTGATATTCACAATACTAGAGCCTAGACTCATTTAGAGAAGCTGATTGCTGAGAGATTCAGGGCAGACAAAAAGGAAATAGTTTATGCACTGTCTGAAGAACTAAGGAATTAGTTTTCTCAACATGAGGCAGTGGCCACCAACAGACAGCTTTAGAAGCACCTTAGTCGAATTCACAGAGGATATGCCTATCAGTGGGTACAAATCATTCATTATCGTCACATTTAACCCTAGGATGAGGCATCATATCTCTTAAAAGCCGCAGTAGTATAAGAAGGTCATTATCCTCATATCCTGTTTTGAGCTTTCCTTAGGCATTTTGTTGGCACCCAGATGCTAAAACTACACAGGCCTTGATCTGATCCAGTGAGGCACTTCTTATTGAAAGGTCTGGATGACTTCCTGGTCAGTCATCACATGGGGTGAAAGCATTGAATGTGTTTCAATCCCATGGTCTCCTTCATTGGCCAGTATTCATAAGTATATTAGCTGTTCTAGAATGGAACTGATAATGGAACTGATATTTTGGGCTTGTTTGCACAGTTTCCTTAATGGCCATGAGTATGATGGTTACATATTATTTTCAGGAACAGGGGCTCTTCTTAGGGGGCACTTGGAAATATCTCCAGGTGACCCTGATTTTTCATTTTTGTCAGACTTGGAAACTAGGAAGCCAAGGTTCACCCTTAGGGTTTAAGCTTGCAGTTACCATCACCCCATTCATTCCTTTACATCCAGGCTGATGTAAAACCCTAGGTATTCCTAGGATTCTACATGAAGTTAAGACTTTGCTCCCCACAGGACTGTGATCAAGTCATCTTATCTGTCATTTTATTAACATAGCCCTAGAATCAAGATAGTATACTCTGTTTTTGAATAGGCCAGTCATGTATTGTTCACCTTATGAATGTGTTTTCAAGAACTTTATTTTCCTGTGATGCTATCACCCCATATGAGCAAGGGCTAAACCAGGGGTCAGCAACCTTTTTCAGCCGTGGGCCGGTCCACCGTCCCTCAGACCATCTGATGGGCTGGACTATATTTTGGGAAAAAAATAAATGAACGAATTCCTTTGCTCCACAAATAACCCAGAGATGCATTTTAAATAAAAGGACGCATTCTACTCTTGTGAAAACACACTGATTGCCGGACCGTCTGCGGGCCGGATTGAGAAGGCAATTGGGCTGCAGTTTGCCTACCTGTGGGCTAAACCATTCTCTCTCTCACCCCCTAGCCTGCAGTCCTAAAAAAGTGAATTCCTTAGTATTTCAAGCAATCCATTGAGATCATTGCCGAGAGTACAGAATGAAAACATAAATGGTGAAACATTCATAAAAATACAGAGCTTTGTTGCAAGTCATATCTGATTTCATTATTATGATTTGCAGTAGGGTAGTAAATGTTCTGAAGTGTTTTCAAAGTGCAAATGTTTGATTAATATGAGGCTTTGCTCCTGTTAGTTTTTGCAGATTTTGTATTAGCATACTCCTCTAGGTGTGTTAGTATGTCTGTTAGAACTGTTTTATGACATAATTAAATTCAGATTACCATTCTTTCATTTAAAATAACTATTGAAATATAGAAATTGCTGATAAAACAAAGCCAATGTGTGCCAGATACAACTGATACTTTCTACTGAATGTGAAGCCACTCTTTTCACATTTTGAACAAATTTTACTTTATTATTTTAACTCTTTCAGACTTAACATAGGATTGATCACTTCTAGAAACATAAAATCTTCTGGAGTTAACTGCTTTTAGAAACAAAATTACAGTATAGTTTCTTATGCCATAAAAATCCCACAATTTAGCCCCAGCAGATTAATGTAAATGCCACTGGAATGTGGACAATGGGGAAAGAGAATCCATTGTCATGAAAAATAACAATCAAAATGGTGTTTCCCATGGGATAAGTACAGTGGTACCTCAGGTTACATACGCTTCAGGTTACATACGCTTCAGGTTACAGACTCTGCTAACCCAGAAATATTACCTCGGGTTAAGAACTTTGCTTCAGGATGAGAACAGAAATCGTGCAGTGGCGGCGCAGCGGCAGCAGGAGACCCCATTAGTTAAAGTGGCGCTTCAGGTTAAGAACAGACCTCCAGAACGAATTAAGTTCTTAACCCGAGGTACCACTGTATTTACATTTCTTACATAAGTTCCATATTTGTGGAAATTCCTTACAAACAGATGAATATAAAAATTGGGCTGTTTTAAATCGTGTGAATTTCTCAGTTCTAGTAATCAGATATTCAATGTGAAAATTTGTTTTAATGTATAAATGAGAGTGCTGTTGTGCTTCTTGTAACTGACAAGCACCATATGAAATCAATGAACACCCTGAGCACTTGTATTTCGTTGGTTTTTTAAAGTGCTCATGTTCTCACAGTGTTAATTCATATGTTCTTTTGTTTCTTTACATTTGATGTAATATTTTATTATAAATAATAGATATGCGGAATCCATGTAATCTCCAGATGTTGTTGGACCACAACTCCCAACATTCCTGCCCATTGGTTGTGCTGACTGGGACTGCTGAGAGTTATAGTTCAACAACCTCTGAAGGGAAGACAAATACCTAATCTCTAATAATGTTGCATTAATGCAGTATATATAGAATGTAATTTAAAATGTGCATAGTGGGCAGTCTGAGCCACTGTTTTACATGCACCCCTTTGCATTGTCCAACAATACACTTGTTTGGGGTTTGATCATTTGAATTTTTCAGGGCTTTTAATCCTTCCTAGGATGGCAGGGAGAGAGGGGAGGAATGACCCAGTTCTTCAAGGCTCTCCAACCAACCCAGCCTGTTGAGATGTTTGTGGAAAAGAGCCTTCTGGGTTTGAAATGGTCAGCTTCCCACAACAGCAGCTCTAATGTGTCTTTCATTTCTTCTCCGGAAGGCCAGTCATAACATGGAGAATCTCTGCAAAGTATTTTTTTTAAAAAAACACCAACACCCTGGTATACCCACTATACCCCACCCCCGTTATTGGGTGCACATTGGCACCCAATGTGCACATCAGTTGGACACACACAAAATGGTTGCCACCTGTATCTGTTCTAGGACCTTTCCTCGTATCTATGTCAGGATACTACCATGTAGTTATTATATGTTGTCATGGAACATATGAGTCAACACAAATATAGAGAGTTTTCTAACTGCTTTAAAAAAAGCAACAAACAATATTGATTGATAAAAGTAACTTCATAAACCACTGAAATTCAGATTGAATGAAAACCCTTAGATCATTAAATTGGTTTTTTTCATTTAAACATATGCTTCTGTTTCTAATAAACTCTAAATCATGCAAATGTGGAATGCCAGCTTAAGTCAGCAGACAACATCTTTGTGCCACGTAATTTTGCAAGCACTCATTTTTTAAAGCAACTACGTTAAGTAGCATACATACATTTCTGTTTTGTAAACTATAATTTTCCTATGGCCAATTTGTTACATTATTTTTTAAAATGACATTAAATTAGACCTCAGTTACCTGCTTCCTGTCACTTTATATTATTTTGCACTTATTTATGAATCTGTGAGAGAAATCAAAGCCCATATGATTCTGCATAATTCCTAAGTGATGGCTCCATCAGGAATTGTCTTCCTCTAGTATTTAAGTGTCTCTTGTAACTAGAGTAATTAGCCTTTTATTATTATGGTCATTATCCTCCATCTTTTTACGATAACTTTTATCATGTACTAGTAAATAACAAATTTCAACTGTCACATGACTTAGTCTGATAAACAGTTACCAGTCTAATACCAGTCTATTTAGTAATACATTTTATTGTGGCATTAAATTATTCAATAAATTAAACTGCTTGTTTAAATTAAAGTATGCTTGATTAAATTTAAATAAATGTACTTATTACTAATACTTCAACATAGCTGCATCTTTGAAATACTGAAGGAACTTTAAAGAGGGAATAACTTACAGTTTAATGAACCAAGGTTCATGGGTGTAGCCAGGGGGTTTTTTGGGAAGGGGGAGAACCTCAGATTTCTATTGATTTAGGGGGGCAGCTGCCCCTCTGTCCCCCTTTGGCTGTGTCCATGCCAAGGTTACCACTCACTGAAAGAAGGAAAGGCCATCTTCATTTTGTTTTTCATTCCCCATTATAGTCAGTCGCCAGAACAAATGTAGCTTTTAAAAATGTGCCTTCAACTTGCATACGCACCAATTAAAATTGCCCCCACCTATTAATGAATCTGTTATAGATTAAGACTTGCATACCTATTACATTGAACATTGAAACATGGGTACTGAAAGGCAGTCTCTAAAGCTTTATATAAATAAAAAAAGACATACATTTTCCAGTTGACTACAACAAATCTATCAGCCATGCAAACCTCTGAATCTATAAATTGCATTCCTAATTTTGTCATTTCTCTGACCAGCCTTCAACGAATTCCTATGAAAGGATGCTTTTATTACTGATATGCGTGTGGGTAAAATAATGTGTCATTACATATTGTGTGGGCTGAAATGTGGGAAAGCATTGTGTGGAAAGCTTCCACGTTCCTCCTCAAAGCTCTTGGGCTTTCCTTCATATTGCAGCTCCCTTGACACTTTGGAAATTCTGGGGTCGTCCAGAGCAGCCTCTGATACATCATAAATGGCTTCTGAAGGAAGAGGAAGGCCTGGGCACATACATGGAGCTCTTATGATACTTCCCTGGCTATAATTATAGAGCATGATAATTTTTGGCATGCCATTAAATGTTCTAACTAGAATGCATGTTTCATAAAAATGAAAACAATGCAGGCTTTACAAAACAATGGTAGGAGATACTCCCACCAGCTGTAGAAGGGAAGGCAACTTTTGCTGATTTCTCCCTTTCCACGGTTGCTCTTTACACCCTTTGAAAGTTTTGCTCTGGAACAATGTGGGGAGGGGGAAATCAACAAAAATACCTCCTCCATCCTTCTGCCATTGCAATAGTTCTGCTTTATCAAAACCATTCCGTAGGTGGAAGAAACCCTTCCATTTGTGGACAACTATGTTTGGATCCATTGTCGGCAAGGTGACCTTGCCAACAAAGGTCTGCATAGTTAAAGCTATGATTTTCCCAGTAGTGATGTATGGAAGTGAGAGCTGGACCATAAAGAAGGCTGATTGCCGAAGAATGGATGCTTTTGAATTATGGTGCTGGACGAGACTCTTGAGAGTCCCATGAACTGCAAGAAGATCAAACCTATCCATTCTGAAGGAAATCAGCCCTGAGTGCTCACTGGAAGGACAGATCCTGAAGCTGAGGCTCCAATACTTTGGACACCTCATGAGAAGAGAAGACTCCCTGGAAAAGACCCTGATGTTGGGAAAGATGGAGGGCACAAGGAGAAGGGGACGACAGAGGACGAGATGGTTGGACAGTGTTCTCGAAGCTACTAACATGAGTTTGACCAAACTGCAGGAGGCAGTGGAAGACAGGAGTGCCTGGTATGCTCTGGTCCATAGAGTCACGAAGAGTTGGACATGACTAAATGACTAAACAATAACAAGGTTGGATTCAACTCTCATTTGTTCATATGATAACTATGTCATCCCCACTACACAAAACCCTCTGAGCAGAGGTGAAGCAACCTGCTCCAGTACCTGGAGCGGCGCTTATCCCAGGGGGTGTGGCACGCGTCCCGGGGCATGATGTGCATCCCGGGGGGAGGGTGTCATGTGTCCTGGGAGGCGCCGCCGATTGGGAGTTGGCATTTCATTAAAAAAAAACCCTTTGGAATGGCACCCAGGGTGGGCCGCCCTCCTGCCCCCACCTCGGAACGCCCCTGACTCTGAGCCCAACAAACAGCACTTATTCCTTTAACTGTGAGTGAAAGGAAAGCATGTCTCCCCATGAGAACTCATTGGAGGAAACAATTGTCTATGACTGGATTTTTTATGGACATATTGTAAAGGAGAAAGCGATTCCATTTCACTTGGATGTGTCTCCTTGTGAGATGGGGTAGGTAGTTTAATTTATGAGCAGATCCATACCTTAATCCATCCTAGGAGTCCAGAATGCTCTGGCCGAAACACAGCTTAGTCCAACCCAGGATTCAGGGAATTCTGGAAGCAAGAACTCCAGTCTGTATGTGAGGAAGGAAAGTAGACTATAATAAAGCTTTTAATTTAGCAAACATAATCTCCATCTACGTTCTGTGCCCCAGGCCTCAAAACTCAACAGGTAGGCTTTGTTGGCAATGGGCTGTTGGCAAAGGGAGGAGGAAGTCAGTACCAATGCAGCTTATCTCATGTCCATAGTTGTCGATGTTATGTAATAAAAGCCATCAGGTAACATCTTCCTAGACTGCAGTATTCTATTTCTTCTAAAATCAGTTTCTATTCAAGAAAGGGCCTTCTCAGTATCTGTGCCCAAACTGGAACTCCCTACTGGGGGTGGTTCATTTGCAGATGACTTTCCTTTTCCTGTCAGAATATTTAAAACAGCCATTTGGACATTGAACTGATTTGTTTCCATCAACTTCTCTATTTTCTTAATATTTACAACAGGCTTTAATTTTTAGTTTTATTCTTGTATAATGGCATACAACATATTGTATCAATATGTTATAAAGTTCCCTGTGATTGATGTGTCATGGAGGGTGATATGAATATTGCACACAACTTCTTTTTGGTGGCAAAAAGCTGGGTTAGAAGGCGGTGAAGGTCCTGTTGTGAGTGCCTGGAGGCGGTTGGAGGATGGATGGCGGCTATCAGATTGAGGTTGAATCATGACAAGACAGAAGTTCTGTTTTTGGGGGACAGGGAGTGGGCGGGTGTGAGGGATTCCCTGATCCTGAATGGGGTAACTGTGCCCCTGAAGGACCAGGTGCGCAGCCTGGGAGTCATTTTGGACTCACAGCTGTCCATGGAGGCGCAGGTTAACTCTGTGTCCAGGGCAGCTGTCTACCAGCTCCACCTGGTACGCAGGCTAAGACCCTACCTGCCCGCGGACTGTCTCGCCAGAGTGGTGCAAGCTCTAGTTATCTCCCGCTTGGACTACTGCCATGCGCTCTACGTGGGGCTACCTTTGAAGGTGACCCGGAAACTGCAATTAATCCAGAATGCGGCAGCTAGACTGGTGATTGGTAGTGGCCGCCGGGACCACATAACACCAGTTCTGAGAGATTTGCATTGGCTCCCAGTACGTTTCCGAGCACGATTCAAAGTGTTGGTGCTGACCTTTAAAGCCCTAAACGGCCTCGGTCCTGTATATCTGAAGGAGCGTCTCCACCCCCATCGTTCAGCTCGGACACTGAGATCCAGCGCCAAGGGCCTTCTGGTGGTTCCCTCATTGCGAGAAGTGAGGCTACAGGGAACCAGACAGGGGGCCTTCTCAGTAGTGGCGCCCGCCCTGTGGAACGCCCTCCCATCAGATGTCAAAGAGATAAACAGCTATCTGACATTCAGAAGACATCTGAAGGCAGCCCTGTTCAGGGAAGTTTTTAATATGTAACGCTGTATTGTTTTTAACACTTGATTGGGAGCCGCCCAGAGTGGCTGGGGAAACTCAGCTAGATGGGCGGGGTATAAATAATAAATTATTATTATTATTATTATTATTATTATTATTATTATTATTATTATTATTATTCCATTTATGCTGGAAGAAGAGGCAAGGGTGGCAATTTTAGCTGGTTCCTCCTTTCCCCTGTAGCCTGCTGTGCCACCTGAAAAGCTGCTTGAGAGATGGGGGGCTCTCCAGAACTATATGGAAGATGGTGGTAGGGCTACAGGGGGTGTGGGATGTGATACATAAGTAGCATTCAAGTACAACATTCCTTGTTTTCCTAAAGTGTCCATGTGGGGGAATGTTTGGTCCAGTCAGTCGAAAACTTCCTGTTTCCTTCTGACTGGGACGTACTTCTTTTAGCATGTGACTAGAGGCGGGCGTGACCTTACCTGCCCAGGTAGCAAAAGGGCAAGGCACACAGCACACGTCCTTCTTTTCCCTCTCTTTGTCTTCCTCCATTGTTGGACCATTTTAGCTAGAGATGCTCTGTTAGCTGTCAGCCAACAAAGGGCAAAGAGACTATCTCCATATGGGATAGATCCACATGTACCTTGTAACTAAGTCTGCCTTCAGGGATCCAACTGTGAACTGATGATGCTGTGAGTAAACTTCTTTTATTGATTTTTTAAATAAGGTTGTCGTGTGTTTATTCTTTTAAGAGGGATATAAGGGGTCTCACCAGGAATCTGATATTGAGAGGCTTAAGCAAGCCTGCAACCAGCTATTCAGTGTGTGTTTAAAGGGGGAATGTAAAACTCTGCTAAGTAAAGGAACTTGCTAGCGCAAGTTAGGAAGGATATTAATAAACAGTATATCCTCTCCTGCCTCCCTGAATATTCCCACAGGAGGAAGGGGAAACTGGCAACAATCTCCTATTCCCCTCTTCCAATGGGGAGCCTATACTGATCCTGGTTCCCTCCAGAAACAGATTGTTGTTTTCAGTAAACATCAAGAAATGATTATTGTACAGATCTTTGTTAAGTATAGATGGGACCAATGGGTTCCAAAAGAGAGAGTATTCCTGAACCTTGTAAGAGATTTACAGCATGACTTCAGCTGCCCCAGTTTTCACTGCAATGCCAGAAGTGTCACATGTCATTCTTCTGTATTCATTAGAGTTCACAAAGGGGATATTGCCTCTATTGGAAAGGTAAAACTTGGTAGAATAGTGTACAAATATGTTTTGTTATAGGCATCTAGAAAAAGGTTACAGAATAAGAGACAAAAATCCTTGATCCCTGCTATATTCAGTTGGTTTGGGGTGAAGTCTGTTGGAAACTGTTTCTCCCCAGATTTCAAAGTACAGAGAAATTGTGTAGAAATGTAACTATTTATAATGTATTCCAGGTGGAGTTTTGGTTTAAAATAAACAGGAAACATCCAAACTTTGCAAAAGCATACTGTTTGTTTTTAAGTTGGCTTGTTGTCGCACTTGCCATATTGCAATCCTGATATTCAGTAGCTGCCTCCTCTATAATCTTCCTTGTAGATAGAAGTACAAAAATTGGTTGTATTTAAGAAAGAATTCAACTTTTATTAAAGCACTAAATAAAATAACTAAAAATATAATGGCTGTGCTAAACCTTATAATTATTGTAGTTACCAACATAATTGAGTTGAAGTTTGTTAAAGAATTGAATGGTGGAGAAAAGAAGAAAATTGAGATGCTCTTTTCTTTAAAACAAATAGACTTTTTATGTATTGTACGACACATACTTCTTTTAAAAGAAAAAGTAAAAGGCATTTAAAAACAGATGTGCCAGCTCTGACATTTCCTGTCTGATGACAACGATGAGAGTCAGCCTGTTAAGGACTTAAAATGAATGTCTTGTCTAATTTGTGCTCTTCATTTTTACTTCTTTTCTCCCAACTGTCTCATTTTACCCCTCCTGTCACACATCACACTCTCATACCCCCAATGTACTTTAAAAATAAAAAAACTTTTCCCTTTTTTTTCCATGTGTGCTAATCTCTTTTTCTTTAACTCATTCCCATTATGTCTTTTATCTTTGTTTAATTTCCTCATCTTTGCAGTAACTCTCACTACGTGTGTCTCACTTTTACCCTCCTTCAAAAATATTAAATAAAGAACGGGCACATTTAGTATTTTTATTACTAAAATATTAGAAAATATTCCTGAAATATTTTGAAGTGCACAGAGTAAGCATCACAGGAGGGCTGGGTAACTACTTGATTTTTTAAAAAATGGAGATTATATACAGTTTTATGAATTTCTAATCACAAAGATTTGTATGCATCCATATTCTTGCTAACAAAATGGGCATGACTGTCAGTTTGATCTTTTGGGTAAAACAGTTCAAGTTAAAGTTTGACATCACATAAACAAATGGATATAGGTTGGGTTTTTTAAAAAAAAATCTTTTATGAGAGGGCATGGTCTAGTGCACAAAATTGAATTTGGTCCTGTAGGACTCTGACAAATCATGTAACAGACCTAGGTTCTAATATAAGCTTCAGGCAGTTAAGTTACCCAACCTGGGCTCGTTCATGCTCTCAGAAATGCCACAGGATTGCCTAACGGACTGATGGCAGGGATTTTTTGATCCATCGAAATTGTACACACCATGATGCCTATATGTAGACCTATATAGAATTGTTTCATAAATATGCACCTCTCCATGGTTTCCACTGTCTCCTGGCAGCATCACAAACTCATCTGAATCAACTGATTCTGGGCTTCAGTAACCTGATCAACTTACTTGCTCAAGTTCCATTTTAAAGCAAACAATAGATCTACAGACTTATTACAGGACAAGAAGAAACAAGCAACCAAAGGGCACATCTATTATTATTCTTACTGTTGTTATGCCACATAAAGATACATTCTTTATGTCCAGAGTTTTGGGCTGGGTTGCCATCAGTTTGCTGATGACACCCAACTCTATCTGTTGATGGATGGCCATCCTGACTCGGCCCCAGACACACTGACCAGATGTTTGGAAGCTGTGGCTGGATGGTTACATGGGAGCCGGTTGAAGCTAAATCCTTCGAAGACAGAGGTCCTGTGGCTGGGATGGGACGATATGGGATTGGGGGGGCAACTCCCATCTCTTGCGGGGGCGCAATTAGTGCCAGCACCGTCCGTTAAGAGTTTGGGTGTAATCTTCGACACCTCCCTTTCCATGGAGGTGCAGATTGCAGCTATAACAAAGGCAGCATTTTTCCATCTCCGCCAAGCTAAGCAGTTGGCTCTTTACCTCTCTCGCCCTGACCTAGCCACTGTGATCCACGCGACGGTCACCTCCAGACTGGATTATTGTAACTCGCTGTACGTGGGGCTGCCCTTGAGATTGACCCAGAAACTCCAGCGGGTGCGGAATGCTGCAGCGAGACTCCTTACGGGGTCCTCGCTGCGAGATCACATTCATCCAGTGCTATACCAGCTGCACTGGCTCCCGGTGGAGTACAGGATCAGGTTTAAGGTGCTGGTTTTAACCTTTAAAGCCCTATATGGCCTAGAACCCTCGTACCTATGGGACCGCTTCTCCTGGTATGTCTCACAGAGAAACTTACGGTCTTCAAATAAAAACATCTTGAAGGTCCCAGGCCACAGAGAGGTTAGGCTGGCCTCAACTAGAACCAGGGCTTTTTCGGCTGTGGCTCCGATCTGGTGGAACACTCTGTCACAAGAGACTAGGGCCCTGTGGGATTTGACATCTTTCCACAGGGCCTGCAAGACAGAGCTGTTCCACCAGGCCTTTGGCCAGGGCACAGCCTGACTCCCTCCTTCGGCAATCTTCGTGGAGCTCTGGCCCAATGGTTGCCAGTGGTTTGTTTTGAATTAATTTTATAATGAATGATTTTAGAGTGTTATGTTGTGTTGTACTGTTGTACTGTTTTATTGTTGTTAGCCGCCCTGAGCCCGGCTTCGGCTGGGGAGGGCGGGATATAAATAAAATTTATTATTATTATTATTCTACTTTTTCCAGCTCACAAACCCCTTACTAAATTTTGAAAGAGGTGGAGGACCTTTTTCAATCCAAGGTCAAGCAACCACGTGGTCAGCCTTCTGGGGACCACATGCCAGCTGCAGCTGCAGCCAGAGGCAAAATGTGAGTGTGGCTACTGTATGTTGTCTCACATGCCTTTGGACACAGAGAGATGACCCATAAATAGTAGGGATGACTAAAATAAATGAATGTGTATCTGGGCATAAAGCAGGCAAATTCTATTGACAATAGAATGAGAGAAGAAATAATATATTGAATATAATATATTCTGCTTTAATAGACCGATTTCTATTTACACATATTCAGTTACACATGCTTCTTCATCACTTGTGTCTGGCACTGACATGCGGAATTATTCTAAACTGAAAGCTAACACACAATTCAGTGTGTGTTTATTCACAAATAAATCTCAAGTTCAATGGGGCTTACCTTTTAGTAAGTGTGTGTAGGATTGCAGCTTGTGTGGTTTCAGTCACACTTGATATCTCTAGCACAAGTCTAAACACCTAAAAATCAGTTAATAGCTTCTTCACTGACTTGACACATTGTGAAATCAACACTGGGAGATATTCAATTTGCAGAGCCAACTTTGTAAGACATGTCATAATGGGCAGTAACTATGTAGCCCACCTCCATGTATTACTTTGAGGCTAGTCACTTGATCATAGAATCATCAAACTATACAGTTGGAAGGGATCCCAAGGACCATCTACTCCAGCGGTTCTCAACCTGTGGGTCCCCAGATGTTGTTGGACTACAACTCCCATCATTCCTGACCACTGGTCATGCTGGCTAGGAATGATCAGAGTTGTAGTCCAACAACATCTGGGGACCCACAGGCTGAGAAACACTGATCTACTACAACCCCCTGCATCTATTATGCCATTGCATAAAGGCAACTTATGCCTTCGTATAGTAATAAAAAGTATTCCATTGGTTTGGATTGGTTCCTTGGAGGGTGCCATCCCACAACCACCATTGCCTCCCTTCCAGACTTTGAGCTGGGGGAAGGGGGGGGAGGAATAGTAAGTGAAAGAAAGAGTAGTGTGGCCACATTCTCGTGACTTTTCAACATGCCTGTGAGCTCTCTATCGTGCTTCACCATGCAATCTTTTCCTCCTCTTTCCATTTCTAGCAGGGAAAGCCAAAGGTATGTGTGCATGTGGTCGAAGAGCATTAAATTCAGGTGCAATTTCCTTGGGTGCTTGGCACGCCAGTTCCAATTCCTGCTCAGCCATGCCATTGGATGGCCCTAATGCTGGGTGCTTTCAGGCTGCTGCTATTTTTGAGTGGGATTTAAGAGCACACCAGCAAATTCAGGTTGCCCAATTATAGCTGATTGGGAGGCAACTATCCTACTTCCACAGAATATCAGGGGTGTTTCTTTAATAAGGAAAATACTGGGAAAATGCATTGGAAGTATAATAACATAACAATTTATTGGTTATCTCTTACTATATTTTCCTCTTATACTTAAGTACTTAGCTGTGCTACACTTCTTCCTCCCCCCCCCCCAACATCCTGTTGGTTGTCTAACTCCCCTCCAGAGCAAGGGGCATTCTATACAGTGTTATGTTTCTCAAAGTCTGGCAAACTAATAAGTAGTGCATTAACATGATGCCACTGTGTACTATGAACAGCTAATGGTATGCTTAGAAAGATGTCAGAGATTTGTTTTTATTAATTTGTGTTTTTGTTAATTTATTTTACTAATTATAACTGTTGAAATCTCAGTTTGAGCAGTCTGACTATTAAAAATAATTAGTTTTTGACACGTTAAAAACTTTGTTTGGCTTTTGCAATTAAAAGACTATCACCTCCTCCCCCCCTCACTTTGCCACTCCTAATTTTTTCCCTTCAGTTATCCTCCAAATATGATTCTATTTTTCATTTTAAATGACTAAATATGTTCTGTAATACTGCCTGTCAGCCATTAATGGCACTGACTCTAAGCTATGTTTAAGTGATCTACTGGCACCTGGTAATTATCCAGAACCATTAAATGAAAGGCAATATTCTCTGATGTGTAAATTTAAATTCCGATTAAAATTGTCCAATTTTAAACATTTCTTGCGATGATGTTAATTTAACTTTTTACTTTTAGAAGTTGCTCCATAATTAGAGGGCCTGAAATATAAACTCTATCAAACACAACTTAAAGATGAAGTATAAGATAGTGTCACCAAGTACCATTCCTTGGTGCTCTCTGTTTTTAAAAGGCAAATCATGAATTTAATTTCATAGTATTCCTGTGGGACAGTATGGATCTTCTTAAACCTATACTAATATTATAGGAAGTGAAGGGAATTGTGTTATTTCTTCAGAAAACCACTCCAGTATATTCACTTTTTCCACTATACAATTATATTAGCAATACAAAGACTAATTAGTTTAATAAATTTCCCCCCATCCATCTAAATTTTTCCAACTCAGAAAAACATTCAGCATTTGGGTGTTGGACACAAAATATGTGGATCCTGATAACCTTTTCATCAATTGTACACTAAAAAATTCTATTTTTTTAAATGATATCCTGCCAGCTTTTTTACAATCCATTAATTCCTGGATCAACATCAGAAAGAATGTCAGAGCAGTGTAAAATTCCTGCAAGACACAGATGTCAGGATCAAAAGTCGGAGACATTCTCAGAACAGCAGGGAAGCAGGCTTGTTAGATCCTAATCGTAACAATTAGTATCTGTCATGTGACAGTCTCTATATTCTCTGTATATTGCTGGTAACTTTAAGAAATGCTGGAAAGTTCTCACTTTGATGGGAAATTGTAGATGCTGTTGATCTCACTTTGGTTTTCTTTTTGTGAGTTTTTCAGAGTATTTATCTTACATAGTGAATTATTAATATTGTCTTCTCCCTATCCTTAATTGCTATTTTAAATGCAGAGTTAATTTTTCATGTGGTTATTGGATGATATCATCCGATATCCGATACCAGAAAATATTTCCACATATATTCAAGATAGATTCACTCATGTGAAATCTGCCTTGTTTTGGAAGACCCATGAAGTCACGAACTTTTTTGTTGATCTAAGATCTGGAGATGCATGATTAGCTTTTTGCATGGTCATCCTGTACCTACTTGCCTGATAAAGTAAAGGTAAAGGTACCCCTGCCCGTACGGGCCAGTCTTGACAGACTCTGGGGTTGTGCGCCCATCTCACTTAAGAGGCCAGGGGCCAGCGCTGTCCGGAGACACTTCCGGGTCACGTGGCCAGCGTGACATCGCTGCTCTGGCGAGCCAGAGTCGCACACGGAAACGCCGTTTACCTTCCCGCTGGTAAGCAGTCCCTATTTATCTACTTGCACCCGGAGGTGCTTTCGAACTGCTAGGTTGGCAGGCGCTGGGACCGAGCAGCGGGAGCGCACCCCGCCGCAGGGATTCGAACCGCCGACCTTTCGATCGGCAAGCCCTAGGCGCTGAGGCTTTAACCCACAGCGCCACCTGCGTCCCTACTTGCCTGATAGGTCCTAATAAATAAAACAGGACGTAATTTTGAATAGGCATATACAGAAAGCTGGACTATAGAAAGATTGTTGAGATCCAGCAAACCAGTTGTGTTACTAGGCATAATTGGTTTTCCAAGCAATCGTATTAATGGACTCTTTTATCAGTATGCCTTCTGTTGAATTCCATGAATGAATGCTCATGTCCTCGAGTTATTCTTTTCCCTAAAAAAGAGGGTGCACTCATACACAGATGTACCCACATATGTACATGCAAATCCAAATGATTATTGCTTAGCAAAAGGCCATCACCAGCCATACAGTAGTACAATAAAAAGTGGGAAACCATTCAAAATGCAATTAAAACAAAATCTAACAATGACAATCCATTGCAAAATACTATTTATCTAGTATTTTTTCATGCATATAGGCCATACCACATGTTACATGGGATGTGTTATGGGAACATGCAAGAGTTTTAATTCTTTATCACATTAGCAGAAGGCACATTTTGGTCATGGTGTGACATTGACCGTTGTCAGCTGTGTTTGGTAACTCAAACCTCATGCATTCTGCGGAATAGCTACTGTATCTGGGATGACACCATGGTAGAGTTCCAGTAGCTTGTAATAAATATTGAATACAAGGAAGCTGACAAATGGCTCTTTTTAAAAGGCATTTTAAACACAAAGCAAATATAGAGATGTATTTTCATTGATGTCACAGAACTCCTGTAATGTATAATTGATTATCAGTGAGCAATGATCACATTTGTGCACATCTACTCCTACTGAGAATCCAACTTCAGGACAATCAAGGGCATTCAGATAAAGAATGAAAGAAATACTCATTTGCCTACTTATATTTCAGTTTTGAGAATCACTCATTTTGTGTCCAAAAGGATTGCTTTTTGAGACTTTGCTTCTATTCTCCCCTTAAGTTTACTTAACCCAGTTCCTTTAAAATATTACAATATAGATTCTACTTGCTAATGAGCCTCTGGAAACATGTCCTCCAGTAGACATTTTCATGAAGCTTAGTTGACAAGAAACAACAAGGTTGGCCTATGTATCATGCCAAGGGCGATAAACTTTTTTCAGACCTTGGGGGCTGCAGGCTAGTGGTGAGTGGGGTCATAGGCAAAAGTGGGGACTCAGGGTGGTTTACAACTAAAATAGAAACAGCTGGACACACACAAGCAATAATTAAAATATATACATATAAAAGATCACTTTCACTTTTGTACAGTAGGCTACTTTACAACCATGTAAAAGTTGAAAGTTTCAAGACGCAAGCAACCCCCTCTGTTCGCCACTGATGGAAGCCAGAAACGTTATCACAGTTGAAGGACACATTCAAGTAGGGGGGAGCATTTGAGGACGGTGTGGAGCGGGGCCAGTGAGAGATGTGACCTGGGGGGACAGGTGTGATCTTGGAGTGATTTAGAAAGGGTTTTAAGAGTCAGATAGAGGGCCACATTTGGACGCCATGCCTGAGAGTCTCACCCCTTCATTGGGCAACATGGAACAATTGACTCAGGCAATAGGGGCCAAGGGCAGTGAATTTTGCCCCCAGACGCTACTTCACTTGCCTTGCCCCACTCTCACCCCTACTCTGGCCCACCAGTTGAATCTTGTCCCCCACCCCTCCCATAAACTTTAAAGTATGCTTCTTTTCTAGATTTTTTTTGTTACCTCAGTCAAGCAGCAGCAGGTGGCAGCTCAGCTCACCTCAGGAGGCACCATGTCTTGTACCAGCCTTGAGAGAAGAGAATAAGCATTCCATTTTTTAAAAAAGTTGGCATGATGGAGGCTGATGAACGTGTATATGTTTTGAGAAGAGAATTTGGGGAGAGTACAGAGCACAATAATTAGTTAATAATTAAACTAAAATCTCATTTTATATTAACCTCTGAGAAGTGCTAATCAGATAAGGGCCAAGAGGGCCATTTTGCTTGGGGCCTCACTCTCTTACCTACAAATTTGTGAAGAAGAGATCAAAGACATATTTTTTCTTGTTAACTGCTACAGGTTTTGCATTTTGCTTAAAATTGACGGTGTTATTGCAGAAAAGCGAGATTTTTCCTCAATGAATAGTGCTTTTGATAGAAAAAGGCTAGAAAAGCATTTGTACAATAAAAAAAAATCTAATTACATCTCACACTCTTTTTGGTGTTTTTATGTGCCATCATTTTTTGTTTTTATTATTACTAGGCACCTCAAAACCTGGAAGTAGCTGGGTTTTCCTGGGCCTCTGAGGGGCCCTGTCTAAAAGGAGTAATACCTACATGCCTGGAAATCTGGGTCTTAAGCCAGAAGTTTTAGTATCTGAATCTGGGCTTAGCCTCTTAGGCTACTGGTTACAGTGTGTGCTCAGACTTTATAATCCTCTTGGAGCAGAAGAGAATAGGGATGTCCACTCACTGGATTAGCCAGTTTGCACAAACAAACAAACAAACAAACAAACAAACAAACAAACAAACAAACTCCTATCCTGCTCATGTGGATTTCTTTTTTTAAAAAAAACAATTGTTGTAGAAATGTGGTGAACTGAATTTAAGATTAGAAAAACTGATTGAACCAAAATTGACAGATTCTTCCATCTCCAATCCCAGTTCTCTCTCTGTCAGTCTATTCGCCCATAAAACCCCATTTGCAGCTCTGCCTTCTTCCTACTTTACCCACAAGATCAAATCACACTACACAGTTCTCACTATTAAACTTCACTCAGCTTTCCAAACTATTGCACATATGATCCCCTTTCTGAGGGATGGGATATGCCATTGCCCCAGTGCCCAAGCCTGATCAAGCAACTGCAACGGCACAGGCTCTCTCCTCACATTATTTATTAAAATTTTGTAAATTAAGGAAATGGAGCACAGGTAATGCAAAGCTCCAGGGAAAAGTCACAGACCCCAACTTGACTTGCTTGCTCTTCTACAAATGTGGAAAACTGCCATAAAATAAACATAAGAAAAGTCTGCTGGATTGAGACAATTGTCCACCTACAACCTTCTTCTCACACTTCCACTAATACCCAATGGATAGAGGGGGTGAAATTAAATAAATTTATTAGCCATCATTCAATATTTACTCCCCCCCCCAAGTGGTAAATGAGTTTAAAACATATATGATATTAAAATAATAGATCTTATAATAACGATAAGCAGAAAACAATATCATACCATCTAGTGCCCCCCCAAAAGATTTGCAATATTTATTCAAGCATGTAATAAGAATAGAATTTGACCTTATCATAAATACAAAGATTAAAAACAAGGATACAAAAACCTAAAAGTACATCCTTGCACAGAACCCATAATGTTCAAAAACCTCAGGCAGCTGAAATCATGAACTATAAGATTGTAATAATAGCCTCATATCAGCATGTATAAAAACATGAAATAGGATATTTTCAGTGAAGTTCTATGAACTCATCAAATGCCAAATGCATTTCCACTTGGTCAGCCTCCCTCAGTGGCATATATTCTTGTGTAAAAGTTCCTTATGCATGAGTTCAGTATCTCAAGATATCAGTCTTGGTAACAGCATGTTGATTACTCAAGTTACATATTTTTGTTAGAAGACCAGAAATTTCACATATGAATTCTTTAAGAACTCTTGGATGGATGCCACATGGACCTGACAATTTGTTTTGGGACTGAGAAAGTGTCCCATCAATTTTAGCTGTGATGCTGTGTTACTACATCTCCATCTAGAGTAAGGAAGACATTCAAACCTGTGTTGGACAGAAAAGACGAGCACTTTTACAACTCTTCTTCTTCTTCTATTATTATTATTATTATTATTATTATTATTATTATTTTATTTATTACCAGTATTAATATTTCTACGCTGCCTATCTGTCTGGGTTTCTCCAGCCACTCTGGATGGCTTTCAACAGAACTTTAAAAACAGAATACAACTTCAAACATTAAAAACTTCCCTAAACAGGGAACTCTTAGTTTGATTGCCTGCATGCTTTCCCTTTCATTTTAGTTCTCTTTTCTTTTTTCTGCTCCCCCATAAAAGTTTTGAAACAGCTCAATGCTATAATGCCCCCTTCTTTGTAAAGTTTAATGTAAGGAAAAGATTAGTTTGGACCCAATCTGACCTGATCCATACCCAGCGGCGGAGCATGCTCCCGAGGGAGGCAGGGCACGGAGGGTGCCCTCCCAGGTGTGGGAGAGCCGCTTGGGTGCACAACGCTGCATGCGTGCCCTGCAGCCAGGGGCAGATTGAGCCACCAATGGCGGACATTTGGCACGCCACCCGTGACTCCCAAGCCTCCTCCAATCTGTCAAAACAAAGGGGGAAGGGCGGAATGCTGCTGGCAAAGCGGTGCAGCTTCCCCCCTTCCTCCGATGGCTTGGAGTAGGCTTGGGAGCTGCAGGCGGGCGGCACGCCAAATGTCACCCCCCTCAGTGAAGACACCCAGGGTGGTCCACCCCTCACACTCCCTTCCTCCGCCCCTGTCCATACCCCAGACCCAAATTACAACCAGGAAATCCTGGTGGTTTGTTTCTTAACATAAAACATGTAGGCATGGTAACCTCTTGAGGGATTAACTTTCCAGTGGCAGACAAGTGCCGTCAAGGATTTTTGCGCTAGCCACCTTCAAAGTGAATTGCAAGCTAGTGCCAGTGAGGAAAATTCCATCTTCCTTTACTGCTCTTCGTCTCTCCCCACCTAGAATTTTCCTTATAAGGCTATAGGAAGAGCCTTCTGGAGTAGGCCAATGGCCCATCAAGTCCAGCATCCTGTTCTCACAATGTGCAACCAGATGCCCGTAGGAAACCTGCAAGCAGACCCCAAGCACCTCTCCCACTGTGGTTTCCAGCAACTGGTATTCAGAAGCATTACTGCCTCTGACCTCAGAGACAGAGCATAGCTATTATAGCTAGTAGCCATTGATAGCCTTATTCTCATATAGACCACCTCTGTATGTTTGTTGACACTCTCAATGAACTCTGATAGGTTCATGAAACAACACTTGCCCTTGCA